>NC_091171.1:1990002-2087502 GCF_040958095.1 Procambarus clarkii
TCCAGAACAACCTCTTATGTGGAACTCTGTCGAAAGGCTTTTTAGGTCGAGATAGATGCTGTCAACCCAACCATCTCTTTCCTGTAAAATCTCTGTGGCTCGATCATAGAAACTGAGTAAATTCGTTACACAGGATCTTCCAGATCGAAAACCATACTATCTGTCTAATATTATATCATTTCTCTCCAGGTGTTCTACCCATTTAGTTTTAATTATTTTTTCCAATATTTTGACTATTACACTTGTCAATGATACAGGTCTATAATTGAGGGGGGTCTTCCCTGCTTCCACTTTTGTAGACTGGAACTATGTTAGCCTTTTTAAGTCTAACATATTTGTGTGTGTGTGTGTGCTAAGGTGTGTGTGTGTATGAAGCACCCAGGAAGCAGCCCGTAGCAGCTGTCTAACTCCCAGGTACCTATATACTGCTAGGTAACAGTGGCATCAGGGTGAAAGAAACTTTGCCCATTTGTTTCCGCCATGACACAGGATCGATCCCAGGTCCCTAGATCTACACATTCAGAGCGCTGTCCATTCAGCCACTAGGCGCCCTGTACTCAGGGCATAGGTGTGTGTACTCACCTATTTGTACTCACCTATTTGTGCTTGCAGGATCAAGCATTGACTCTTGGATCCCGCCTTTCCAGCTATCGGTTGTTTACAGCAATGATTCCTGTCCCATTTCCCTATCATACCTAGTTTTAAAATTATGAATAGTATTTGCTTCCACAACCTGTTCCCCAAGTGCATTCCATTTTTCCACTACTCTCACGCTAAAAGAAAACTTCCTAACATCTCTGTGACTCATCTGAGTTTCCAGTTTCCACCCATGTCCCCTCGTTCTGTTATTATTGCGTGTGAACATTTCATCTATTTCCACTTTGTCAATTCCCCTGAGTATTTTATATGTCCCTATCATATCTCCTCTCTCCCTTCTTTTCTCTAGTGTCGTAAGGTTCAGTTCCGTCAGACGCTCTTCATATCCCATCCCTCGTAACTCTGGGACAAGCCTCGTCACAAACCTCTGAACCTTCTCCAGTTTCTTTATGTGTTTCTTCAGGTGGGGGCTCCATGATGGCGCGGCATACTCTAAGACGGGTCTCATATAGGCAGTGTAAAGTGCCCTAAAAGCCTCCTCATTTAGGTTTCTGAATGAAGTTATAATTTTCGCCAGTGTAGAGTACGCTGCTGTCGTTATCCTATTTATATGTGCCTCAGGAGTTAGATTAGGTGTCACATCCACTCCCAGGTCTCTTTCTCGAATCGTTACAGGTAGGCTGTTCCCCTTCATTGTGTACTGTCCCTTTGGTCTCCTATCACCTGATCCCATTTCCATAACTTTACATTTACTGGTGTTAAACTCCACTAGCCATTTCCCTGACCATCTCTGCAACCTGTTTAAGTCCTCTTGGAGGATCCTACAATCCTCGTCTGTCACAACTCTTCTCATTAATTTTGCGTCATCCGCAAACATTGACATGTATGATTCCACTCCTGTAAACATATCATTTACGTAAATTAGAAAGAGGATTGGTCCCAGCACCGATCCTTGAGGTACTCCACTTGTTACTGTGCGCCAGTCCGACTTCTCGCCCCTTACCATTACCCTCTGGCTCCTTCCTGTTAGGTAGTTCTTCACCCATACTAGGGCCTTTCCGCTTACTCCTGCCTGCCTCTCAAGTTTGTATAGCAGTCTCATGTGCGGTACTGTATCAAAGGCCTTTTGGCAGTCAAGAAATATGCAGTCTGCCCAGCCTTCTCTGTCCTGCCTTATCCTTGTTACCTTATCATAGAATTCTAAAAGGTTTGTTAGGCATAATTTCCCTGTCCAGAACCCATGTTGGTGCTTGTTTACAAACCCAATGCTCTCCAGGTGCTCAACAAGTCTTAGCCTAATTATTCTTTCAAGTATTTTGCAGGGGATGCTTGTCAGTGATACGGGTCTGTAGTTAAGTGCCTCCTCCCTATCACCTTTCTTGAAAATCGGTACGACATTTGCCTCCTTCCAGCAACTGGGCAATTCTCCCGACATAAGTGACTCATTAAAGATCATTGCCAGAGGCACGCTGAGAGCCTGCGCTGCCTCTTTAAGTATCCACGGTGATACTTTGTCTGGTCCAACAGCTTTATTTGCATCCAGTGTTGTCAACTGTTTCATTACCTCCTCTGCTGTCACCTCTATATCTGATAGTCTTTCATCTAGGGTAATCGCTTCTAACAATGGGAGCTGCTCAGGCTCGGTTGTGAACACTCCATGGAAATTTGCATTCAGTACCTCGCAGATTTCCTTGTCGCTTTCTGTATATGCCCCTTCTGTTTTCCTCAGTCTTGTCACTTGGTCATTTACCGACATCTTCCTTCTTATTTGGCTATGTAGTAATTTTGGTTGCTTTTTCGCTTTGACTGCAATATCATTCTCATAATTTCTTTCCGACACTCGTCTTATGTTAATGTAATCATTCCTAGCTCTGTTACATCTAATCCTGTTGTCCTCTGTCCTTTGTCTTCTGTACTTCCTCCACTCCCTCCTGCTTCTCACTTTTGCTTCCTGACACTGTCTATTAAACCATGGGTTATTATATTCCCTCCTGCCTTTTTCCTTTATTGTTGGAATAAATCTCTCTTCAGCCTCCTTGCATTTCAATATGACTTGGTTCATCATACCTTGCACTGTTTTTCCTCTAAGTTCTTCCTCCCACTGCACTTCTCCCAGGTAGTCCCTTATTCTTCTGTAGTCCCCTTTTCTGTAATCAAGTCTCCTTTCCCGGACCTCTTGTCCTTTGGTCACAATTTTAAGCTCCATCATGTAGTCAAAGACTAGGACACAATGGTCACTGGCTCCTAGTGGTATTTCATGTTCCAACTGCTCGATGTCTTCTATATTCTGAGTGAAAATGAGATCTAATAGGCTGGGCGTATCCCCTTCTCTTTCCCTAGTATCTTCCTTCACATGCTGTGTTAGGAAATTCCTGTCAATAACGTCTACCAGCTTCGCTCCCCAGGTCTCCTCCCCGCCATGGGGATTCCTCGTTTCCCAATCTATCTCTCCGTGATTTAGGTCCCCCATGACCAGCAGCTTCGCTCTCATTCTATGCACTATAGTTGCTGCCCTCTGCAGTTTATCTATACATGTCTTGTTGCTGTCCTCGTACTCCTGCCTGGGTCTTCTACTGTTTGGTGGGGGATTGTAGAGTATCAAGATAACAATCTTCTTCCCATCCACTGTCAGAGTTCCATGTATGAAGCTCGTGCTTTCATTGGTACCCGGATTTTCCAGCTCATCAAACTTCCATTTCCGCTTTATTAGGAGTGCCACTCCTCCTCCCTGTCTCTGTGTCCTTTCTTTTCTTATCACCTGGTACCCCTCTGGAAAGATTGCATCCGAGATCATGCCATTTATTTTAGTTTCCACTATTGCCACTATGTCTGGGTCTGCCTCACTAACTCTTTCTTTTATCTCTTCTGCTTTATTGGCTACTCCATCAGCATTGGTGTACCAAACCTTGAGACTCTTCTTGGAAACTCGGGTGTCAGAGTTCCCCCTTTCACTGGGGATCTGGGGGGGACTGGGGGGTGTCTGGGGGGCGAGTGGGGGCTGTGGGGGTGAATGGGGGGGGGTGCTAGGGGATGCCTGGGAGGGCCTGGTAGGCGAATGGGGTCTGGGCATCTAGGGGGGTAGGAAGGGCATAATGGGTCTGAAAGTTAGGGGTCTGAATAGCATAGGGGGGTTGAGAAATAGAGTGAGACTGAGAGTCAGATAGAGGTTGAGAGGTTGGGGGAGAGGGATATTGAGGGCAGAGGGCTGAGAGGAGAATGGAGCATGGGTGCTGGGAGTGGAAGAGAGGGGTGTATTAGTTAGGGGGGAATCGGGGGTAGGTGGGGGTTTTGGGGTAGAAGAGGGGAAGAGGGAGATGGGGGAAGGTGTTAGGGGGTCACAAGGTGAGGGGGTTAAATGTGGGCTGGAGGTGCATAGGAGGGGTGAGGGTTGGGTGGGGTTTGGGGGTGAGTGTAAGAGGGGTGCAGTGGAAGCTGGGATGGAGTAGATGGAATTGAAGGCAATGAGGTAGAAGGGGCAGGGGAGTAGGAAGGGGTAGTAGGGGAGGGGGGATGGGAAGGTGGGTTTGGGGAGGGCATGGCTTGACCCACTAGGGTCGTTGACAAGTGTGATGTAGCAGGGGCTGGGGAATCGTTGGAGAGGTGCAAATGTGGAAGGGACAGGGGGGTTTTGGGGGGATGAAGCAGGGGGGTTTTGGGGGGCTGAGGCAGGGGGGAGGTATAGGAGGGCTGAGTTGGGGAGGATGCGACCTGGGAGGTGACCTGGGAGGTGACCTGGGAGGTGACCTGGGAAGTGGCCTGGGAGGTGACCTGGGATGTGACCTGGGAGGTGAGACTACCTGAGAGGCTAGTTCGGTGTCGTGCTTGCCATCTATTCTTGAGGGCTATTTGCTCATCTTTCGTCATAAATTTATCTATAAACACATTGTAATGGGTTTCACTTCCTCTGAGTAAATGCTTGTTCCTCATTATGTACTCCACAGCCTCCTCATTGGAGAATTGCACCAGAACAGGTCTATTCTTGGTACAATTGTAAGGTCCAACCCGCCGGCTGATATCCACCTCGTGTTCTGCCATTAATGCTCCAATACATCTCAATATCTCATGCAATTCATATTTTTCCGTCTCTATTCTCTCTTGTCTTGTTGGTCCCCCAGATTCGAATAATCCATGTATTATAATAGACCGTCTCCTCAGTAATTCATTGTCATGCTGGTAGCCTGTCCCCTGGAGATTCTCCATCCCAACCGCAGTCACTAACCCATCCCCCACTAATCCTCTGTCCTTAGCCATGTTGTTAATCCTTCCTAATTCGTTTGTGATCTGAGCACATTCCCTCTCCTAGTCCTCTCTTCCCTTCCTAATCTCTTCCTGAATATAGAGCATAAGTTCTTGTTTCTGCCTCTCTACCGCATCCTGTATTTGCTGAAATAACTCGCTTTTAATCCCTTGGATTAGATCCTCCATCCAATCGCTCCTTCTCTATACAAATTTCCCTATTAATTTGTCTATAAATCTGTCCTCCTCCTCATCCCTGCTGGTGATTGACCTTGAACCCCTTCCTGATCTTGTCATTGCAGTAACAACCTAGCCAAAAAGGCGCTCCTCAATACTTTGCACAATCTGCAGCACAAACAGGCGAGAAAGTACTCCACGCGGCTGGTCAAGATGTGAGGTCGCTGCGTCCCGCGTCACAGCTGGTGAGGTCACTCCGGCTCCACAATTTCACAATATCACGATGTACTCAACACTTATTTTCAGTGGTGGTGTTTGTACTGTTTTTCTTCACTTTCTTGTGGTTTGAGTGAGCTTACTAGTTATTCAATCACTCATATACACTCATATACGCATATACACTGATTATTCCCCCCAATTCACTAGCTACGCAAGAGCTTCCCAGACCCTTCTGACCGCCGCGGCTGTCTGACCTCAACTGTGTGTGTGTGTGTTTGCTGGTAAATCATAAAGAAATTAACACGTGATGAATAATGTGACAATTTCAGATCACGAAAAAGGAATTAAGGCCGAAATTTCTATAAGTGTAAAAAATACACTTAACGAGCATAAAAGTAAACTTATTGAGGAAAACACACACACACTTAACGAACATAAAAATACACTTAATGATCGAAAAAATAACGAGCAAAAAAACATGAAAACACACTTCAGGAGCGAAAAACAAATTAACGAGCAGAAAAACACATTTATTAAGAGTAAAACTTCAGTTAAGAAGAATAAAAACGCACTTAACAAGCACAAAACACACTTAATGAGCATAAAAACAAACTTAACAAATATATAAAATCCCTTAACAAGTAAAAATTCCTCTTAACGTGCTTAAAACCACACTTAACGAACATAAAAAGACACTTAATGAGGATAAAAATACGAGCATGAAACAAACTTAATGAGCGATAAAACACTTAACAAGCACAAGACACACTTAGCGAACATTAAACATAATTTAAAAAAACAGATGTAACTAGTGTAAAAACTCACTTAACGTACGTTAAAACGCACTTAACTAGCATAAAAGCAATGAGCAGAAATAAATAATAACACAATGACCGAAAAAACACACATAACGAGTGGAAAAACGTCCTTAGCAAGCATATAAATGTGCTTAACGTCTTAAATGAAAATTAACGAGCATAAAAAATAACAAACACTCTTAACAATCACAAAAACACTCTTAACGTGCAGAAAAACAAAAAACACTCCAAACGTTTGTAAAAAACACTCCAAACGTTGATTGCTGGTGTTGACTTTTTGATGTGTAGTGCCTCGCTCCTGTCAAGCCGCCTGCTATCGCTGTATCTATCAATGATTTCTGTGTTGTTTCCCCCTCCCCGCTCAGCTCATTGTCGCCGTGTGGGGCTTCATGGGCGGCTGTCGGAGTGTGATGCTCCTTGGGACAGTCCTCTGTCCTTTTCTAGCCTTGTGCTCCTGCTGCCGTCCTCTCCAATTCTGCTGGGCATCTTTTCCTTTTCCTTCTGTTTCGTTTTTCTCCCCCCTCTTCTCCTATCTGCTTGCCGTTTCCTGCCGACCTATTGCTCGTTCTGGTTCTTCCCTTGGACTTCTTCTATTTTGATGCCCGGGTGCTTGAGGAGGCATACTCTTGCACCCATAGAACTGTAGTACCCGACGTCGAGAGCGAGGGGAACCTTTTATTGTCAATCCCCCTTTCGTCACTGAACCCGATCTCGACGGACTGTCGGTTTCTTAAGGTGGCGTTTGTGGGGCGTATACTCACGACGGACCCCTAGGAGGCCCCGGCAAGATCGGCGATAGCTTCTTGTTGGGTGTCCTGCCTCTAATTGTGGCTCCATGGTGGGTGTGGGGGCACATTCGTGAATGAATTCTTCTTTTCGTAATGATGATAACCCCTGTTTCGGCTGCTTCTGGTTTACCTTCTCAGGCTCGTGGGGTGGGCGACCAAGCCCCCGAGTCGGTCCGTATTGGAAGACCGGGCTCTGTAGCCTCCGCTGCATTGGGCCCCGACCTTGCTCCTCCTTTGGCCTCTCTGACTCCTTCCCCTGGCTCCCCTCCCTCCTCTGTGGTTGGGTCGAGCCCCAAGCCCCCAGTGGTGCATACCTCGTCCTCTGGCGTGGCTCCTTCTCTAGTTGTAACTACTGCGCCTTTTAACCCCTCTCTCTCTGGGGGTTCTCACCGCCGTCCTCGTCACGGCCGCCCTCGCTTGATTCCTTCCAGTTCTGCTACCTATCAAGCCTTGTTTGGTCCCGCTTCGTGGGCCAAATATTTTGATCTCCTACCTCTTGATTCTGCGCCTCCTGACGATTTCTCCCTCCATCGACATCTCGTTGATTCCATGGATGCCTCCATTACTTTCAACCCCACTCGTCTCGGTACACGTGTCGTTGCTGCTCCTTCTCAGGATGATGCTTCCCGCTTGGCTGCCTTATCCTGCCTTGGCGAGACCCCTGTTCGGGTCTCGAAGAACGCTCAGTTGAATGCCAGTGTTGGCACTATTCTGCTCCCGCCCCATGTTTCGACCGGCGTTCGGGACCTGCGCGACTGCCACGACGATATTCGACATATCCTTGCTGCCCAGGGCCATTCTATTCTCCAGGTGGACACGTTTACTCGTCCCCCTCGTGGTAGTCGCCGTCAACCCCTCCGGGTTGTGAAGATTACCTTTGATGGTAGGACCCTTCCACCCTCTGTCATTCTTGCTGGTGCCAGGTGCTCTGTCCAGGAGTACATTCCTTCTCCTCGGCTCTGCAACAAGTGCTGGAGGTTTGGGCATGGTGCCCTCCGCTGCTCCGGGACTGTCTCTCTCTGTCCTTTGTGTGGTGGCAAAGGTCACTCTAAGTCGGAGTGTACTTCTCCCCAGGCTCGTTGCCTCAACTGTGGTGAGGCCCATCCTGCCTTCTCCCGTGCGTGTGTCCATTACAAGCTTGAGGCAGCCGTCCTCAACTTGAAGCACCGGGAGCGTTTATCTTTTCCTGAGGCGAGACGCCAGGTTCGCCGGCTCCCGCCTTATGCTAATATCTCTTATGCTCGCGTGTTGCGCTCTTCCTCTCCTCGTCCTTCCCACCTTCCTCAGACTCACAACCGTTTCCGGGCCTTGGACCCTGATGCGCCCACTGCCCCCTCCTCTGTTCCTTTGGGTTCTCTCCCGAAGTATCCTCCTCCTGGTCCTCTGTCTGGGGTTCCCCTTCCTTCTACCCGGTCTGTCGTGTCTCCTGTGTCTTTTTCCTCGTCTCCCTCCGTTCCTCCTTCCCATCCTTCCCCTCCATCTCTTGACTCTCCCCGCCGCCTGTCGGTGCGGGCTGATGTCCATCGCTTTCCAAACGGCTGTCATGTGTGCTCTCGTTCAGCTTCTCCTGTTGAGACGGTAGAATCTGTTGCCCAGTACGTGGTTGCTGGAACACCTGTCTCTTTACGTCAGAAGCGTAAACCTGGCTCCTCTCCTTCCTCCTCCCCGGCGGGTAAGAAGGTTTCGCTTTCTTCCTCGGCCTCTACTTCTGCCTCTCTCGCTCCTTCCCCTCCCATTTCGGTGGTTGCGCCCCCTGTTCCTGCTATGGAGGTTTCTTTGGCCCCTGCTTCCCTTTCGGTTGCTGCTCTTGCTGGGGTGCGCTCCCCTCTTTCTACTCTCCCTCTTCCTGCTGCTGTCCTTGACTGCTCCTCTCCGTTGTCTCCTCCTCTTCCTCCTCCTCCTCCTCCTCCGGACCCCGCCCGCCCACCTCTGATCTGTTCTCCCGTTTCCTTCCCTCTGTCTTTGCTCAGTTTACCCATGCCCCCTAACCCTGACTTTGCTGACCCTGATCCCGACCCTGATATTCTTTAACGTGCTCTGTTGCTCTTTCGCCTTTGTTTCTTCCTTGTTCTCTGTTTTTGTCCTTTCTCTTCTCGTCGTTGTCCATTCTTCAATGGAACGTTCGAGGTTATTACGCCAATTTCCTCGAACTCCAACTTCTGATTTCGCGGTTTTCGCCCCTTTGTGTCTGTCTCCAGGAGCCAATGCTTGGTGCTCGTCCTGGTCGTTTTCGTGGCTATTCCTTTCTCTCCCCCCCCCTCCCAGCCATTGCTGGGGCTTCTAATTCTTCTGCTCTCTTGATTCGTGCTGATGTTCCCTTTGTTCCTTTACTTTTTCCTTCGCCTCTCCATTGTTCTGCTGCTCGTATCTTTGTGGGGAAATGGTACACAGTTTGTTCCATTTATCTCCCCCCGAGTGTCCCGCTCTCTCATCCTGATTTGAAACACCTCCTAGACTCCTTGCCGGAGCCTGTGCTCCTGCTGGGTGACTTCAATTGTCGTCATTCTCTTTGGGGTGACGTTCTGACGAATACCCGGGGTCGCCTCCTTGAGCCGTTTCTCCTCTCTTCTTCCCTGTCTCTTCTGAATTCTGGTGAGCCCACTCATTTCGACTCTCAGACTCGCACCCTTTTTTGTCTTGATCTTTCTCTCTGCTCTTCTACTCTTTACTTAGATTTCACGTGGCAGGTTCTTGATGACCTCCATGGAAGTGATCATTTCCCCATCCTTGTTTCCTTTTTCTCTTTTCTCCCTTCCCTCTCTTTCCCTAGGTGGCAGTTTGCTAAGGCAGACTGGACCCTATTTACCCTCAGTGCTGCTCTCTCTCACCTCTCCCTTCTGCCTCTCTCTCGCGCTCTCCTCCTTTTTCATGACACTGTCTTCAACGCTGCCCTCCGCTCTATTCCTCGCTCTTCCTCTCGGGGCCCACGGAAGTGCGTTCCCTGGTGGAATGCGGACTGTGCTCGGGCTGTCCGCTGTAAGCGTGCAGCCTGGAAGAGGCACCGCCGTAGGCAGACGACCGATTCTTTTCTTTTCTTTCGGAAAGCGAGTGCGGTGGCCCGTAGGGCCATCCGTACGGCTAAACGTGAATGTTGGGCATCATATGTCTCAACAATTACGTCCGAAACCCCTCTGGCCCAGATCTGGAAGCGTATCCGCAAGATAGCGGGTAAGTTCGTTCCCGATGTTTCACCGGTCCTTCACCTCCATGATACTCTTGTGGCGGACCCGTTGCATGTCGCTTCCGAACTGGTTCCCACTTTTCTTCTGTTAGCTCTGGTCTTCATCTTCCCCAATCATTCCTTCTTCGTAAACCTGTCCTTGAGTCTCGTCCTTTAGATTTCTGCACTCATCTTCAGCTTCCCTATAATGATCTCTTCTCTCTCTCTGAACTTCGTTCTGCCCTGGCCCTCTGCGGTTCTACGGCGGTGGGCTCCGATGGTATTCATTATGAGATGCTTCGCCATCTCCCTCCGAGCACGTCTCAGTATTTACTGAGTCTGTATAATCGGATCTGGGAGTCGTCGTCAGTCCCTGAGGACTGGCTCGATGCCGTTGTCCTCCCTGTTCGCAAACCGGGGTCTCTGGGTACTTCCCCTAAGGACTTTCGCCCTATTGCTCTCACAAGTTGTGTCTGCAAACTCTTTGAACGTATGGTTAACGTTCGTCTGATGTGGTTCCTGGAACACCATCACCTCCTCTCCCCTTCTCAATTTGGTTTCCGCAAGTGCCGCAGCACGACAGATGTCCTGGTGAACTTGGAGGTCTATATTCGTACTGCTTTTGCTGCGAAGACCTCCGTTGTTGCCGTCGTTTTTGACCTGGAAAAGGCTTACGACACCACTTGGCGTTATCATATCCTATCTCAACTTCATTCTTTTGGCCTTCGTGGTCATCTCCCTCTCTTTCTCCGCAGCTTCCTCTCTCTTCGTTCCTTTCGGGTGCGGCTTGGTACCGCTCTCTCTGCCTCTTTTCAGCAATACGAAGGTGTGCCCCAGGGTAGTGTTCTGAGCACTACTCTTTTTCTGGTTGCCCTCAATGGTCTTCTTTCCTCTCTTCCTTCTGGTGTCTTCTCCACTCTCTATGTCGATGATCTTACCCTTTGTTGTCAGGGTGATGATTCGCCTCTCCTTCAACGCCGGCTTCAACTTGCAATTGATGCCATGTCGTCTTGGGCCACAGATCATGGCTTCAAGTTCTCTACTTCTAAGACTTGTGCCATGACTTTTACGCGGAAACGGGTTGTTCTTCGTCCCTCTTTGTCACTTTATGGTCATCCCCTTGAATACAAAGATTCCGCGAAGCTTTTGGGGTTATTCCTTGACACTCGTTTGTCTTGGTCTCCCCATATCTCTTACCTCCGTGTTGAGTGCTCTAAGGCCCTTACCCTCCTTCGGGTCTTGTCCCATACTTCTTGGGGGGCTGATAGGCGCACTCTCCTTGCTTTACATTCCTCTCTCGTCCTGTCTAAGCTCGATTATGGTTGCCCTGCTTACTCGTCTGCTTCTCTTTCTACTCTTCGCCGTCTTGATGCTTTGCACCATACTGGGTTGCGCCTCAGTTCTGGTGCCTTTCGTTCGACTCCCATCCTTAGCTTGTATGTTTACACTGGCTTCCTGTCTCTCCAGGACCGCCGTGATCGCTACTGCCTTCGCTATCTTGCGCGGTCCTTACAACATCCTTCCTCTCGCCTCTGTCGTGCTTTAACTTTTACCCCTCCTGCGGTTCCTGTTCCTCTTCACCACCTCCCTCTTTCTGTCCGGTTATCTCGCCTACAGGATTCTCTTTCCGTTCGTATTTCTGGTGTTTCTCCTCGTGTTGTTCCTTCTTTGCCCCCGTGGAGGGTCCCTCTTCCGCGGTTTTGTACATCCTTGACCCGTATCCCTAAAGCTTTTACCCCTCCTACGGTTCTAAAACGCCTTTTCCTCGAGCACTTTTCTTCTCACTCCCGCTCCGTTTCTGTCTTCACTGATGGGTCTAAGTCAGCGGACGGTGTTGGCTACTCTGTTGTTTTTCCTGATCGCACTTATATGTGTCGCTTACCTCCGGAGACTAGCATCTTTACAGCGGAACTTTATGCTATTCTCTATGCTCTTCGTCTCCTGCTTTCTCGTTGTCAGTCTTCCTTTGTAGTTGTTGTTGACTCTCGTAGTGCCCTCATGGCTCTCGGGTCCTTTAATCCGGTCCATCCAGTAGTTGTCGAGATCCAGCATTGGCTGTTTCTTGTTCACAGTAAATTTAAGTCGGTTGAGTTTTGTTGGGTTCCCAGCCATATTGGTGTGTCTTTAAATGAGCGTGCGGATGCTGCCGCCAAGGAAGCTGTCCGCTCTTGTCCCATCTCTCGTAAAGGCATTCCTTATTCCGACTTTTACTCGGTTATCCATTCCTCAGTCCTTACCCGTTGGCAGGCTTCTTGGTCGTCTGTTACTGATAACAAGCTACGTACTCTTAAATGTTGTGTTTCCTCGTGGCCGTCCTCCTTCCACCGTAACCGGCGGTGGGAAACAGCTCTGGCGAGGTTGCGTATTGGCCATACTCGCTTAACCCATGGTCACTTGATGGAGCGCCGCCCTGCTCCTTATTGTCCTAGTTGCATTGTCCCTCTTACGGTCGTGCATGTCCTTCTTGAATGTCCTGACTTCCAGGACGAGCGTGTGTCTTGCTTTCCGATCGCCCCTCGCGGTCACCTGTCCCTCGATAGAATTCTTGGTGACTCGGATACTTTTGATATCGTTCGCCTTATGCGTTTTTGTTCTCGTATTGGCATCCTTGGTGATATTTAGCACCCTCTGATTATTTTGCGTATTTGATGGTGCTACATAGCCTTCCCGGTTTGGTGCCTTCTTTTGATAATTACTTACTTACTTCTGTGTTGTTTGTTAAGATTTCTTTGGTGATGGTCTGGTTGTGAGAATTCTCACAACCAGATCATCACCAGAGAAATCTTAACAAACAACACAGAAATCATCGATAGGTACGGCGATAGCAGGAGACTCGACATCAGCGAGGAACTACACCTCAAAAAGTCAACACCAGCAATTAACAGCCAATTAAAGCACAACTACATTCTACCCACTTCAAGACCCCGAACCAATATGGAAGCAGCAAGAAGAAGTATGTGCCAATAGGCCTTCTGCAGTTACTTCTATTCATATGTTCACTTATCCAATTTTTACCCATTGTTTTGTGTTCTGTCTTGTCTTTGTCACCTCACCCAAAACATTTGTACCATGTCACCTCATCCAATAGAGTATAAGCACGAAGAATTTGTGTGTAAATTATCAGCACGGGCTCACCATAGCTTGTGCTACATGGACACTTCGTTCTGAGTAGCTAAATCTGGAACAACAAACAACAATGTGTAAATTAAGTCTTTAAAAATGTAATACGAATTACGAAACGCGTTCAGGCGTCAGACAATTAAAAAATGAATTTTGGAGAATTGTTATGTTTATTACCTCCGACAGTGAAGAAAAACATATGAAATATTGAGAAAATTCGGGTTAGAATTATTAATCTTACCATTTCGGTCATATTCAACATACAACATATATACAACATACAACAACATATTCAGCCCTCTATATATATATATATATATATATATATATATATATATATATATATATATATATATATATATATATATATATATATATATATATATATATATATATATATATATATTTAATCCATAAACTGCGCAAAATGTCATAAGATGTGTGACATTGAACTCAGTTTTTTAAATTTTCTGAAGCTCTTTCAAATATTTTGTGCATAATCTACTAGGCAAATGTTCCAACATTGTCTAAATGATACCAGTGTAACTTGAAAAACAAGAAAATAAAAAGTAATTATACAATTGAATATTGAAAACTTCAGATTTTGAAATCAGCTGCAAAAATATAAAATATCACCAACTGTTCATTTGGTGTTATTAAGCTCTCAGAATAGCATATGATCTTCAGATATTTAGAATATAGGTTTACAGTTTACTGTAAAAAGGAAATGGCAATATGGCACTTGAAAAATGCGCCAATTTAGACAACAAAAAATTATAGCTACAAACGTTTAGAGTTTATGAAAAATCAATTCGATAGAATTGTAGATTGTAGAACAGTCAGCTGTGCGCACTATATGTACCCAAGTTCTGAGAGTTGTAACTTATTTATTTGTTGACCAATTTAATTCTGGCTTCACATAGTTATGGAAGGGCAAGCATTCTCCTGGATGTTAAGGTTGAAACAAATTCAAATAATGAACAAAGGGGAAAAACTAAAAACTAAAAAAAAATCCCCTAAAAAAATTTGTTTGGACATTGTTGAAAGTAACTTATAATAATATTGGACAATGTATTTATATGATATATAACAAAATAGAACATAATAACATAATTACTCATTATTATTTGTGTTAGGTCGTGACCCTGGCAAGTCCTGCCTCACAGGATTAAATGAATTCTACGACTAGGCAACAAAAATCAGGCAAGAAAAACAGGGGTGGGCAGACTGTATATTTTTGGATTGTCAGAAAGCCTTTGACACAGTACCACACAAGAGGCTAGTAAAAAAGCTGGAGATGCAGGCTGGAGTGAAAGGGAAGGAACTCCATTGGATTAAGGAGTACCTAAGCAACAGAAGACAACGAGTCACTGTGAGGGGTGAGGTCTCAGATTGGCGAGACGTCACCAACGGAGTCTCGCAGGGTTCAGTCCTTGGACCTATACTGTTTCTGATATATGTAGAAGGTATAGAATCGTTCCTCTCAATGTTTGCTCATGATGCAACAATTATGAGGAGGATTAAAACATTGGAAGACAGTATGAGGCTACAAGATGCCCTAGGCAGACTGAATGAATGGTCCAACAAATGACTACTAAAGTTCAACCCAAGTAAATGCAAGGAAATGAAACTAGGCGATGGAAACAGGAGGCCAGACACAGGATACCGAATGGGAGATGAAGTCCTTCATGAAACGGACAAAGAGAAAGATCTAGGAGTTGATATCACGCCAAACCTGTCTCCTGAAGCCCACATAAAAAGAATTACATCTGCGGCGTATGCGAGGCTGGCTAACATCAGAACAGCCTTCAGGAACCTGTGTAAGGAATCATTCAGAATCTTGTACACAACATATGTAAGACCAATCTTGGAGTATGCGACCCCAGCATGGAGCCCGTACCTTGTCAAACATAAGAAGCTGGAAAAACAGTTTCATGTGTAGATATGATAGAGCCCAGTAGGCCCAGGAACCTGTACATCATTCATTGACAGTTGAGAGATGGGACCAAAGAGCCAGAGCTCAACCCCCGCAAGCACAAATAGGTGAGTACAACTAGGTGAGTACACACACACACACACACACACACACACACACACACACACACACACACACACACACACACACACACACACACACACACACACACACACACACACACATTTTTTGAGTGAAAAACATAATGGAAGTGCTTAGAAATGCCAGGAAATTACAAGAGTGATGAGGTTGGCAAACTTTTGTCAATAAGACAAGACCACTCAAAGGAGGACAGAGAAAAGCTGAAAATTAACCTAATTGAAGCAAAACGTCTAAATGGGAATAGAAATGAAGAAGACAAAATTTTTTTTTTTCTACAAAGTGTCAGGGACTGGAAAGATTGTGAAATGGTACATAAAAATAAGGCAACAAGATCAGTAGTGGAAGGGGGAGTAAAGAGCAAAGGAAAAGGGAACATGTTCCTGGAAATTGTATATACCAACATAGATGGAGTGAGGTCAAAAACTTTGGAGTTGCAAGATATAATACAGCTTAGGGTCCCAGATATTGTCGCATTATCAGAGACGAAACTTGAAGGAAATATATTAAATGAAGTCATATTCCTAAGAGGCTATTCAGTTTGGAGACGTGACAGGAAAACTAGGAACGGAGGAGGAAGTGGCTGTGCTGGTGAAAGAACACCTAAAGGTAAGAGAGTTAATATTTGAAAACCCTTGAGATATTGACATAATGGCATTGCAGGTCTGGAATCAGGATGATAAGCTGATAATTGTAAATGCCTACAGCCCACCGGCAAGCAACACATGGACAAAGGAAGAACTGGATGACAAACGAGAGGGCCTCATAATGGTCATGAGAGATATTATTGTACAAGCAGATAAAGATAAATCACGACTGTTGGTACTGGGGGACTTAAACTTTAAAGCAATAGACTGGGAGGCCTATGAAGCAAGAACGGAGGACTTTTGGACATGCAGATTTGTAAACCTCAATCTGGAGACATTCTTGTATCAACACATCATAGATCCCATAAATAGATCCCACCTGCTCATCGTGGGGGACTTCAATCACGGAAGGATTGATTGGGAGAACAAGGAACCGCATGGAGGCGAGGATACGTGGAGAGCCAAACTACTGGAGGTGGTGACAAGAAACTTCTTAACCCAGCATGTCGGAGAACCCACAGGGATGAGAGGAAATGACGAACCAGCGAGACTCGACCTGGTCTTCACCCTGAACGATTCCGACATAAGAGAAATCGGTTTTGAGGACCCAGTAGGAATGAGCGACCACAGTGTACTGGTGTTTGAGTACTTGATTGAAGAAGGGTTTTTGAACTCGAGGAGGGATACCGAAACCAAAAAGGTTAGCATACCGAAAGGGAAACTATGAGGAGATAAGAAAATTCCTAACAGATATAGCATGGGGAAAAGAGCTCAGGAAAAAGACGGCACAAGATATGATGGACTACATCACGTAAAAATGCAAGGACGCAGCAAACAAGTTTGTCCCAGCCCAAAAGGAAACAGTACAATGAAGATGAGAAACCCATGGTTTAATCAGAGATATAAGCTAGCTAAGCAGCAAAGTAAAAGGGCATGGAGAAACTATAGGAATAACAGGACACTGGAGAGCAGAGAAAGATACCAGAATGCCAGGAATGAATATGTCAGGATGAGAAGAGAAGCAGAAAGACAATACGAAAATGACATCGCAAGCAAGGCAAAGACTCAGCCTAAATTGCTGCATAGCCACATCAGGAGAAAAACAACAGTAAAGGAACAGGTTATGAAATTAAGGATAGGGGCAGAAGGATTCACTACAAACGACAAGGAAGTGTGTGAGGAGCTGAATAAGAAATTCCAGGAGGTCTTCACCTAAGAGCAAGGAGAAATCCCAGAGATAAGAGAGGGAATAGCTAACCAGGAACCACTGGAAGAGTTTGAGATTACCAGCGGGGAAGTAAGGAAGTGTTTACTAGAGTTGGATGTGACAAAGGCTATAGGCCCAGATGGAATCTCCCCTTGGGTACAAAAGGAAGGAGCAGAAGAACTGTGCCTCCCACTCTCCATAGTGTATAACAAATCTCTGACAACAGGGGAACTGCCAGAAATTTGGGAAGCAGCTAACGTAGTCCCGACATACAAGAAAGGGGATAGACAGGAGGCACTGAATTACAGGCCAGTGTCCCTAACCTGCATACCATGCAAGCTGATGGAGAAGATTGTGCGAAGAAAGCTAGTGGAGCACTTGGAGCGAAAGAACTTTGTAACACAGTATCAACATGGATTCAGGGATGGCAGGTCCTACCTCACAGGGTTACTTGAATTCTACGACCAGGCAACAAAAATAAGGCAAGAAAGAGAAGGGTGGGCAGACTGCATATTTTTGGATTGTCAGAAAGCCTTTGATACAGTGCCACACAAGAGGCTAGTGAAAAAGCTGGAGATGCAGGCTGGAGTGAAAGGGAAGGTACTCCGTTGGATACAGGAGTACCCAAGCAACAGGAGACACCGAGTCTGTGTGAGGGGTGAGGTCTCAAATTGGCGAGACGTTACGAGTGGAGTCCCGCATGGGTCAGTCCTTGGACCTATACTGTTTCTGATATATGTAAATGATCTCCCAGAGGGTATAGAATCGTTTCTCTCAATGTTTGCCGATGATGCAAAAATTATGAGGAGGATTGAAACTGAGGACGATAGTAGGAGGCTACAAGATGACCTAGACAGACTGAGTGAATGGTCCAACAAATGGCTGTTGAAGTTCAACCCGAGTAAATGCAAAGTAATGAAACTAGGCAGTGGAAATAGAAGGCCAGACACAGGATACAGAATAGGAGATGAAGTACTTAATGAAACGAACAGAGAGAAAGATCTAGGAGTTGATATCACACCAAACCTGTCTCCTGAAGCCCACATAAAAAGAATAACGTCTGCGGCATATGCGAGGCTGGCTAACATCAGAACAGCGTTCAGGAACCTGTGTAAGGAATCATTCAGAATCTTGTACACCGCATATGTAAGACCAATCCTGGAGTATGCAGCCCCAGCATGGAGCCCGTACCTTGTCAAGAACAAGACGAAGCTAGAAAAAGTCCAAAGGTATGCCACTAGACTAGTCCCAGAACTAAGAGGCATGAGTTACGAGGAAAGGCTGCGGGAAATGCACCTTACGACACTGGAAGACAGAAGAGTAAGGGGAGACATGATCACAACCTATAAAATCCTCAGGGGAATCGACCGGGTAAACAATGATAAACTATTCAACACTGGTGGGACGCAAACAAGGGGACACAGGTGGAAACTGAGTACCCAAATGAGCCACAGAGACGTTAGAAGGAACTTTTTCAGTGTCAGAGTAGTTAACGGATGGAATGCATTAGGCAGTGATGTGGTGGAGGCTGACTCCATACACAGTTTCAAATGTAGATATGATAGAGCCCAGTAGGCTCAGGAATCTGTACACCAGTTGATTGACAGTTGAGAGGCGGGACCAAAGAGCCAAAGCTCAACCCCCCGCAAGCACAAATAGGTGAGTACATCAAGCAGGGAGCCGGTCGGCCGAGCGGACGGCACGCTGGACTCGTGATCCTGTTGTCCTGGGTTCGATCCCAGGCGCCGGTGAGAAACAATAGGCAGAGTTTCTTTCACCCTATGCCCCTATTACCTAGCAGTAAAATAGGTACCTGGGTGTTAGTCAGCTGTCACGGGCTGCTTCCTGGGGGTGGAGGCCTGGTCGAGGACCGGGCCGCGGGGACACTAAAGCCCCGAAATTATCTCAAGATAACCTCAAGATAGGCCACAAGAATGAGGGAAGGAGATGTACCGTCAGTACTGAATCTAGTATTCGCCAGGAAAGAAGAAGAGATATTTGACATCCAGTACCTTCCTCCCTTGGGAAAGAGTGATCACGTCCTGTTAGACATTGATTATGTTTTAAGATACATCTAGAAGAAAATGGGGACATTGAAACAGTTGATAAACTCGATTTAAGGAGAGGTCACTATGGGAAACTTCAAAATTTTTTAATGAGTGTAATTGGACAGACTTGTTGCTAGGCAGGAAAGTAAATGAAATGTATGCCAAATTTTGCAAAATATACGAGGAAGGCACACAAACATTCATACCTAAACAGAGATGCAGACCTAGGAAACAGGATTGGTTCAACAGAAACTGCGAGAGGGCCAGAGACCAAAAGACACAAAAATGGAATCAGTATAGGAAGAGGCCAAACCCCCAAACATACCAACAATCCAAAGATGCGAGAAACAACTATACGGCAGTAAGGAGAGAGGCAGAAAGAAATTTTGAAAAAGGGATAGCGGATAAATGTAAAACAGAACCGGGCCTATTCTACAAATTCATAAACAACAAATTGCAGGTAAAGGATAATATCCAGAGGTTGAAAATGGGAAACAGTTTCACGGAAAATGAAAAGGAAATGTGTGAAACATTAAACGAAAACTTCCAAAATGTGTTTGTACAAAATGAGATCTTCAGAGAACCAGACACAATAAGAATTCCAGTGAACAACATAAAGCACATAGAGGTGTCTAGAGATGAAGTGGAAAATATGCTCAAGGAGCTAAGTAAGAACAAAGCAGTTGGTCCAGATGGAGTTTCACCATGGGTTCTGAGAGAATGTGCATCTGAACTCAGCATTCCACTTCACCTGATCTTTCAGGCATCCCTGTGCAGAGGAGTCGTAGCAGACGTGTGGAAACAGGCTAACAAAGTTCCAATCTACAAAAGTGGCAGCAGGGAAGATCCCCTCAGTTATAGACCTGTATCATTGACAAGTGTAATAGTGAAAATATTGGAAAAAATAATTAAAACTAAATGGGTAGAACACCTGGAGAGAAATGATATAATATCAGACAGACAGTATGGTTTTCGATCTGGAAGATCCTGTGTATCGAATTTACTCAGTTTCTATGATCGAGCAACAGAGATTTTACAGGAAAGTAAAGTTGGGTTGACTGCATCTATCTGGACCTAAAAAAAGCTTTCGACAGAGTTCCACATAAGAGGTTGTTCTGGAAACTGGAAAATATTGGAGGGGTGACAAGTAAGCTTCTAACCTGGATGAAAAATTTGCTGACTGATAGAAAAATGAGGGCTGTGATCAGAGGCAATGTATCGAACTGGAGAAATGTCACAAGTGGAGTACCTCAGGGTTCAGTTCTTGCACCAGTGATGTTTATTGTCTACATAAACGATCTACCAGTTGGTATACAGAATTATATGAACATGTTTGCTGATGATGCTAAGATAATAGGAAGGATAAGAAACTTAGGTGATTGTCATGTCCTTCAAGATGACCTGGACAAAATAAGTAGATGGAGCACCACTTGGCAAATGGAATTTAATGTTAATAAATGTCATGTTATGGAATGTGGAATAGGAGAACATAGACCCCACACAACCTATAAATTTTGTGAAAAATATTTAAAGACCTCTGATAAAGAAAGAGATCTAGGGGTGGTTCTAGATAGAAAATTATCACCCGAGGACCACATAAAGAATATTGTGCGAGGAGCCTATGCCACGCTTTCTAACTTCAGAATTGCTCTTAAATACATGGATGGCGAAATACTAAAGAAATTGTTCACGACTTTTGTTAGGCCAAAGCTAGAATATGCAGCGGTTGTGTGGTGCCCATATCTTAAGAAGCTCATCAACAAACTGGAAAAGGTGCAAAGATATGCTACTAAGTGGCTCCCAGAACTGAAGGGCAAGAGCTACGAGGAGAGGTTAGAGGGATTAAATATGCCAAAACTAGAAGACAGAAGAAAAAGAGGTGATATGATCACTACATACAAAATAGTAACAGGAGTTGATAAAATCGATAAGGAAGATTTCCTGAGACCTGGAACTTCAAGAACAAGAGGTCATAGATTTAAACTAGCTAAGCAAAGATGCCAAAGAAATATAAGAAAATTTACTTTCGCAAACAGAGTGGTAGACGGTTGGAACAAGTTAGGGGAGAAGGTGGTGGAGGCCAAGACCGTCAGTAGTTTCAAAGCGTTATATGACAAAGAGTACTGAGAAGACGGGACACCACGAGCGTAGCTCTCATCCTGTAACTACACTTAGGTAATTACACACACACACACAGTGAGCTTCAAAGCAATGTACACTAACATAAATGGGATTACAAATAAAACAAGTGAACTCGGAGAATGGGCACTATAAGAAAACCCAGACATAATAGCGCTCACAGAAACAAAGCTAACGAAAACCATAACAAACGCAGTGTTTCCACAGGGCGACTATGTAGTGAGGAAAGAGAGAGAAGGGAGAGGAGGAGGAGGTGGTGTAGCTTTGCAAATAAGAGAAGGTTGGAGTTTCGAAGAGATGGTAATTCAGAACTGTGAAGGTTTCAGTGACTACATATCAGGCACTATAGCAACTGGAGGACAGAAAATTATAATAGTAGTCATATATAACCCCCCACCGAATGACAGAAGACCCAGACAGGAATATGATAGAAACAACATGGCCACCATCAATATAATAGAGAGAACAGCTTCTGTGGCTAGCAGGAACGGATCCAGACTACTAATCTTGGAAGACTTCAACCATGGAAAGATAGATTGGGGGAACAGAGACCCACATGGAGGCCCAGACACATGGAGAGCTAAGCTGCTGGATGTGGCAACAAGAAACTTTCTAAGTCAACACGTCAAGGGACCGACAAGAATGAGAGGAGGGAATGAACCAGCCTTGCTTGATCTAATATTTACCCTAAATGAGTCGGATATAAGGGAAGTTAAGTTGGAAGCCCCTTGGGAATGAGTGACCACAGTGTATTGAGCTTTGAGTACCTGGTTGAGCTAGGAATTATCACCCCCAAAAAAGAACTGGGAAACAAAGGACTGGTGTACTGAAAGAGAAACTATGAGGAGATGAATAAATTCCTAAGGGATATACATTGGGACACAGAACTCGGAACCAAGTCCGTACAAGACATGATGGACTATGTCACCCAAAAGTGTCAGGAGGCTGTAAGCAGGTTTGTCCCAGCCAGACAGGAAAAAACAGAGAAGGAAAAGAAGAATCCGTGGTTTAATAAGGAATGTATGAAAGCAAAGGAGCTGAACAAAAGGGCATGGAGGAACTTCCGTAATAACAGAACACCAGAAAGTAGAGATTGATACCAGAGAACCAGGAACGAGTATGTAAGTGTGAGAAGAGCAGCTGAGAAAAGGTATGAAAATCATATAGCTAATAAAGCCAAGACCGAACCAAAGCTACTATACAGTCACAACAGGAAGAAGACAACAATGAAGGAACAGGTGATGAAACTTAGGGTGGGCGAGGACAGGAACACAGAGAATGACAAAGAGGTGTGTGAAGAACTCAACAAAAGGTTCCAGGAGGTCTTTACAATAGAACAGGGAGAAGTCACGGCGCTAGGAGAGGTGGCAGCAAACCAGGTGACCTTGGATAGGTTCGAAATTACAAGAGATGAGGTCCAGAAGAACATATTGGAGCTGGATGTGAGAAAAGCTGTTGGGCCGGATGGAATCTCACCATGGGTATTGAAAGAGTGTGCAGGAGCGCTTTGCTTGCCACTCTCCACCCCCTCCCCTTCCGGCCCGTTGGCGTCGTGAGGGGGCTTGGTGGACGGCTGCCGGAGTGTGATGCTCCGTTGGGCAGTCCTCTGTCCTTTTCTGGCCTTGCTCTCCTGCTGCTGTCTTCTCCAATTGTGCCGGATCGCTTTTCCTTTTCCTTATGTTTCGTTTTTCTCCCCCCTCTTCTCCTATCTGCTTGTCGTTTCCTGCCGACCTTTTGCTTGTTTTGGATTCTTTCTTTGGACTTCTTCTATTTTGACGCCCGGGTACTTGAGGAGGCATACTCTTGCACCCGTAGAACTGTAGTACCCGACGTCTCGAGCGAGGGGAACCTTTTATTGTCAATCCCCCTTTCGTCGCTGAACCCGATCTCGACGGACTGACGGTTCTTAAGGTGGCGTTTGTGGGGCGTATACTCACGACGCACCCCTAGGGGGCCCCGGCATGATCAGCGATAGCTTCCTGTTGGGTGTCCTGCCTCTAATTGTGGCTCCATGGTGGGTATGGGGGCACATTCGTGGATGAATTTGTCTCTTTTCGTCTCTAAGTCGTTGAATGTTTCCGTTGTACCCTCTCAGGCTCGTGGGGTGGGCGACCAAGCCCCCGAGTCGGCCTGTATTGGAAGACCAGGCTCTGTAGCTCCCGCTGCGTTGGGCCCCGACCTTGCTCCTCCTTTGACCGTCCTGACTTCTTCCCCCAGCTCCCCTCCCTCCTCTGAGGTTGGGTCGAGCCTCCAGCCCCCGGTGGTGACCACTTCGTCCCCTGGTGTGGCTAAGTCTTTCGTTGTGACTACTGCGCCTTTTGACCCCTCTCTCTCTAGGGGTTCTCAACGCCGTTCGCGCCCCAACCGCACTCGCTCGATTCCTTCCCGTGCTGATGCGTATCAGGCCTTGTTTGGTCCTGCTTCATGGGCCAAATACTTTGATCTCCTCCCTCTTGATTCTGCGCCTCCTGACGATTTCTCCCTCCATCGGCATCTTGTAGATTCCGTGGATGCGTGTGTTACTTTCAACCCCACTCGTCTCGGTACACGTGTCGTTGCTGCTCCTTCTCAGGATGCGGCTTCCCGCTTGGCTGCCTTATCTTGCCTTGGCGAGATCCCTGTTCGGGTCTCCAAGAACGTTCAGATGAATTCCAGTGTTGGCACTATTCTCCTCCCACCCCATGTTGCAACCGGTGTTCGGAATCTGCAGGATTGCCACGATGATATTCGGCATATCCTTGATGCCCAAGGCCATTCTGTCCTCCAGGTTGACTCGTTTACTCGTCCCCCTCGTGGTCGTCGCCGTCAACCCCTTCGCGTTGTGAAGATCACCTTTGATGGTAGGACCCTTCCATCCTCTGTCATTCTTGCTGGTGCTAGGTGCTCTGTCCAGGAGTATATTCCTTCTCCTCGACTTTGTAATAAGTGCTGGAGGTTTGGGCATGGTGCCCTCCGCTGCTCTGGGACTGTCTCTCTCTGTCCTTTGTGTGGGAGTGAAGGTCACTCTAAGTCGGAGTGCACTTCTCCCCAAGCTCGCTGCCTCAACTGCGGTGAGGCCCATCCTACGTTCTCCCGTGCCTGTGTCCATTACAAGCTTGAGGCGGCCGTCCTTAACCTGAAACACCGGGAGCGTTTGTCTTTTCCTGAGGCGAGGCGCCAGGTTCGCCGGCTCCCGCCTTATACTAACATCTCTTATGCTCGCGTGTTGCGCTCTTCCTCTCCTCGTCCTTCCCCCCTTCCTCAGACTCTCAACCGTTTCCGGGCCTTGGACCCTGATACGCCCACTGCCCCCTCCTCTGTTCCTTTGAGTTCTTTCCCGAGGGGTCCCCCTCCTGGTCCTCTGTCTGGGGTTCCCCTTCTTTCAACCCGGTCTGTCATGTCTCCTGTGTCTTCTTCCTCGTCCCCCTCCGATCCTCCTTCCCATCCTCTTCCTCCATCTATCGGCTCTCCCCGCCGCCTGTCGGTGCAGGCGGATGTCCATCGCTCTCCTAACGGCCGTCGTGTGTGCTCTCGTTCGGCTTCTCCTGTTGAGACACTGGAATCCGTTGCCCGGTACGTAGTTGCTGGGACACCTGTCTCTTTAAGTCAGAAGCGTAAGCCTGGCTCCTCTCCTTCCTCTTCCCCGGCGGGTAAGAAGGCTTCGCTTTCTTCCTTAGCTCCTACTTCTGGCTCTGTTGCTCCTTCCCCTCCCGTTTCAGTGGTTGCGCCCCCAGTTCCTGCTATGGAGGTTTCTTTGGCCCCTGCTTCCCTTTCGGTTGCTGCTCTTGCTGGGGTGCGCTCCCCTCTTTCTACTCCCCCTCTTCCTACTCCCCCTCTTCCTACTGCTGTCCTTGCCTGCTCCTCTCCGTTGTCTCCTCCTCTTCCTCCTCCTCCTCCGGACCCCCCCCGCCCACCTCTGATCTGTTCTCCCGTTTCCTTCCCTCCGTCTTTGCTCAGTTTACCCATGCCCCCTAACCCTGACTTTGCTGACCCTGATCCCAACCCTGATATTCTTTAACGTGCTCTGTTGCTCTTTCGCCTTTGTTTCTTCCTTGTTCTCTGTTTTTGTCCTTTCTCTTCCCGTCGTTGTCCATTCTTCAATGGAACGTTCGAGGTTATTACGCCAATTTCCTCGAACTCCAACTTCTGATTTCACGGTTTTCGCCCCTTTGTGTCTGTCTCCAGGAGCCAATGCTTGGTGCTCGTCCTGGTCGTTTTCGTGGCTATTCCTTTCTCTCCCCCCCCCCCCCCAGCCATTGCTGGGGCTTCTAATTCTTCTGCTCTCTTGATTCGTGCAGATGTTCCCTTTGTTCCTTTACTTTTTCCTTCGCCTCTCCATTGTTCTGCTGCTCGTATCTTTGTGGGGAAATGGTACACAGTTTGTTCCATTTATCTCCCCCCGAGTGTCCCGCTCTCTCTTCCTGATTTGAAACACCTCCTAGACTCCTTGCCGGAGCCTGTGCTCCTGCTGGGTGACTTCAATTGTCGTCATTCTCTTTGGGGTGACGTTCTGACGAATACCCGGGGTCGCCTCCTTGAGCCGTTTCTCCTATCTTCTTCCCTGTCTCTTCTGAATTCTGGTGAGCCCACTCATTTGGACTCTCGGACTCGCGCCCTTTCTTGTCTTGATCTTTCTCTCTGCTCTTCTTCTCTTTACTTGGATTTCACGTGGCAGGTTCTTGATGACCTCCATGGAAGTGATCATTTCCCCATCCTTGTTTCCTTTTTCTCTTTTCGCCCTTCCCTCTCTTTCCCTAGGTGGCAGTTTGCTAAGGCAGACTGGACCCTATTTACCCTCAGTGCTGCTCTCTCTGACCTCTCCCTTCTGCCTCTCTCTCGCGCTCTCCTCCTTTTTCATGACACTGTCTTCAACGCTGCCCTCCGCTCTATTCCTCGCTCTTCCTCTCGGGGTCCACGGAAGTGCGTTCCCTGGTGGAATGCGGACTGTGCTCGGGCTGTCCGCTGTAAGCGTGCAGCCTGGAAGAGGCACCGCCGTAGGCAGACGACCGATTCTTTTGTTTTCTTTCGGAAAGCGAATGCGGTGGCCCGTAAGGCCATCCGTACGGCTAAACGTGAATGTTGGGCATCTTATGTCTCAACAATTACGTCCGAAACCCCTCTGGCCCAGATCTGGAAGCGTATCCGCAAGATAGCGGGTAAGTTCGTTCCCGATGTTTCACCGGTCCTTCACCTCCATGATACTCTTGTGGCGGACCCGTTGCAGGTCGCTTCCGAACTGGGTTCCCACTTTTCTTCTGTTAGCTCTGGTCTTCATCTTCCCCAATCTTTCCTTCTTCGTAAACCTGTCCTTGAGTCTCGTCCTTTAGATTTCTGCACTCATCTTCAGCTTCCCTATAATGATCCCTTCTCTCTCTCTGAACTTCGTTCTGCTCTGGCCCTCTGCGGTTCTACGGCGGCGGGCTCCAATGGTATTCATTATGAGATGCTTCGCCATCTCCCTCCGAGCACGTCTCAGTATTTACTGAGTCTGTATAATCGGATCTGGGAGTCGTCGTCAGTCCCTGAGGACTGGCTCGATGCCGTTGTCCTCCCTGTTCGCAAACCGGGGTCTCTGGGTACTTCCCCTAAGGACTTTCGCCCTATTGCTCTCACAAGTTGTGTCTGCAAACTTTTTGAACGTATGGTTAACGTTCGTCTGATGTGGTTCCTGGAACACCATCACCTCCTCTCCCCTTCTCAATTTGGTTTCCGCAAGTGCCGCAGCACGACAGATGTCCTGGTGAACTTGGAGGTCTATATTCGTACTGCTTTTGCTGCGAAGACCTCCGTTGTTGCCGTCCTTTTTGACCTGGAAAAGGCTTACGACACCACTTGGCGTTATCATATCCTATCTCAACTTCATTCTTTTGGCCTTCGTGGTCATCTCCCTCTCTTTCTCCGCAGCTTCCTCTCTCGTCGTTCCTTTCGGGTGCGCCTTGGTACCGCTCTCTCTCCCTCTTTTCAGCAATATGAAGGTGTGCCCCAGGGTAGTGTTCTGAGCACTACTCTTTTTCTGGTTGCCCTCAATGGTCTTCTTTCCTCTCTTCCTTCTGGTGTCTTCTCCGCTCTCTATGTCGATGATCTTACCCTTTGTTGTCAGGGTGATGATTCGCCTCTCCTTCAACGCCGGCTTCAACTTGCAATTGATGCCGTGTCGTCTTGGGCCACTGATCATGGCTTCAAGTTCTCTACTTCTAAGACTTGTGCCATGACATTTACGCGGAAACGGGTTGTTCTTCGTCCCTCTTTGTCACTTTATGGTCATCCCCTTGAATACAAAGATTCCGCGAAGCTTTTGGGGTTATTCCTTGACACTCGTTTGTCTTGGTCTCCCCATATCTCTTACCTCCGTGTTGAGTGCTCTAAGGCCCTTACCCTCCTTTGGGTCTTATCCCATACTTCTTGGGGGGCAGATAGGCGCACTCTCCTTGCTTTACATTCTTCTCTCGTCCTGTCTAAGCTCGATTATGGTTGCCCTGCTTACTCGTCTGCTTCTCCTTCTACTCTTCGCCGTCTTGATGCTTTGCACCATACTGGGTTGCGCCTCAGTTCTGGTGCCTTTCGTTCGACTCCCGTCCTTAGCTTGTATGTTGACACTGGCTTCCTGTCTCTCCAGGACCGCCGTGATCGCTACTGTCTTCGCTATCTTGCGCGGTCCTTGCAACATCCTTCCTCTCGCCTCTGTCGTGCTTTAACTTTTACCCCTCCTGCGGTTCCTGTTCCTCTTCACCACCTCCCTCTTTCTGTCCGGTTATCTCGCCTGCAGGATTCTCTTTCCGTTCGTATTTCTGATGTTTCTCCTCGTGTTGTTCCTTCTTTGCCCCCGTGGAGGGTCCCTCTTCCGCGGTTTTGTACTTCCTTGACCCGTATCACTAAAGCTTTTACCCCTCCTACGGTTCTAAAATGCCTTTTCCTCGGGCACTTTTCTTCTCACTCCCGCTCCGTTTCTGTCTTCACCGATGGGTCTAAGTCAGCGGACGGTGTTGGGTACTCTGTTGTTTTTCCTGATCGCACTTATATGTGTCGCTTGCCTCCGGAGACTAGCATCTTTACAGCGGAACTTTATGCTATTCTCTATGCTCTTCGTCTCCTACTTTCTCGTTGTCAGTCTTCCTTTGTAGTTGTTGTTGACTCTCGTAGTGCCCTCATGGCTCTCGGGTCCTTTAATCCAGTTCATCCAGTGGTTGTCGAGATCCAGCATTGGCTGTTTCTCGTTCATAGTAAATTTAAGTCGGTTGAGTTTTGTTGGGTTCCCAGCCATATTGGTGTGTCTTTAAATGAGCGTGCGGATGCTGCCGCCAAGGAAGCTGTCCGCTCTTGTCCCATCTCTCGCAAGGGCATTCCGTATTCCGACTTTTACCCGGTTATCCATTCCTCAGTCCTTACCCGTTGGCAGGCTTCTTGGTTGTCTGTTACTGGTAACAAGCTACGTACTCTTAAACGTTGTGTTTCCTCGTGGCAGTCCTCCTTCCACCGTAACCGGCGGTGGGAAACAGCTCTGGCGAGGTTGCGTATTGGCCATACTCGCTTAACCCATGGTCACTTGATGGAGCGCCGCCCTGCTCCTTATTGTCCTAGTTGCATTGTCCCTCTTACGGTCGTGCATGTCCTTCTTGAATGTCCTGACTTCCAGGACGAGCGTATGTCTTGCTTTCCGACCGCCCCTCGCGGTCACCTGTCCCTCGATAGAATTCTTGGTGACTCGGATACTTTTGATATCGTTCGCCTTATGCGTTTTTGTTCTCGTATTGGCATCCTTGGTGATATTTAGCGCCCTCTGATTATTTTGCGTATTTGATGGTGCTACATAGCCTTCTCGGTTTGGTGCCTTCTTTTGATAATTACTTCCTTACTTGCCACTCTCCATAGTGTATAGGCCACTGGAAACGGGAGACCTACCAGAAATATGGAAGACTGCTAATGTAGTCCCAATATACAAAAAGGGTGACAGACAAGAGGCACTGAACTACAGGCCAGTGTCCTTAACATGTATACCATGCAAGGTGATGGAGAAGATTGTGAGAAAATCCTAGTAACACATCTGGAGAGAAGAGACTTCGTGACAACCCATCAACATGTGTTCAGGGAGGGTAAATCTTGCCTTACAGGCTTGATAGAATTCTACGATCAGGTGACAAAGATTAAGCAAGAAAGAGAAGGATGGGCGGACTGCATTTTTTTGGACTGTCGGAAATCCTTTGACAAAGTACCCCATAAAAGGTTGATGCATAAGCTGGAGAAACAGGCAGGAGTAACTGGTAGGGCGCTCCAGTGGATAAGGGAGTACCTAAGCAATAGAAAGCAGAGACTTACAGTGAGGGGTGGGACCTCAGAATGGCGTGAAGTCACCAGTGGAGTCCCACAGGGTTCTGTACTCGGACCTATCCTGTTTCTGATATACGTAAATGATCTCCCAAAGGGTATAGACTCATTTCTCTCAATGTTTGCTGACGACGCCAAAATTATGAGAAGGATTAAGACAGAGGAGGACAGCTTGAGGGTTCAAGAAGATCTGGACAAGCTGTAGGAATAGTCGAACAAATGGTTGTTAGAGTATAACCCAAGCAAATGTAATGTAATGAAGATAGGGGTAGGAAGCAGGAGACCAGATACAAGGTATCATTTGGGTGATGAAATACTTCAAGAGTCAGAGAGAGAGAGAAAGACCTGGGGGTTGATATCACGCCAGACCTGTCCCCTGAAGATCATATCAAGAGGATAACATCAGCAGCATATGCCAGGTTGGCTAACATAAGAACGGCCTTTAGAAACTTGTGTAAGGAATCTTTCAGAACAGTATATACCACATATGTCAGACCAATCCTGGAGTATGCGGCTCCAGCATGGAGTCCATATCTAGTCAAGCATAAGACTAAACTGGAAAAGGTTCAAAGGTTTGCCACCAGACTAGTATCCGAGCTGAGAGGTATGAGCTACGAGGAGAGACTACGGGAATTAAACCTCACTTCGTTGGAAGACAGAAGAGTTAGGGGGGACATGATCACCACATTCAAGACTCTTAAGGGAATCGACAGGGTTGATAAAGATAGGCTGTTTAACACAAGGGGCACACGCACAAGGGGACACAGGTGGAAATGTGCGAAATAATATCTTTGTGCCCAAATGAGCCACAAAGATATTAGAAAGAACTTTTTTAGTGTCAGAGTGGTTGACAAATGGAATGCATTAGGAAGTAATGTGGTGGAGGCTGACTCCATACACAGTTTCAAGTGTAGATATGATAGAGCCCAGTAGGCTCAGGAACCTGTACACCTGTTGCTTGACGGTTGAGAGGCGGGACCAAAGAGCCAGAGCTCAACCCCCGCAAGCACAACTAGGTGAGTACATACACACACACACACACACTCATACACACACACACACATACACACACACACACACACACTCATACACATCTGCCCTTACTCATCTGGTTGTGTGAGCGGGAGGCAGTCTGGTATGTACCCCCTCTCTGGTCAATTAATCAGGTGTACAGATTGAGGTAAAAGATTATCAAATTCTCGTTCAGGATATCATATATATTTAAAAATCTCAGAGTGGCTCATTTAGGCAGAGGTAACGCATAAGGGATATCTTGACACATACAAGCACGCCCGCCCACGTACGTATCCACGCACACAAGTGTGCACACGCTAAAACAGACACACACACACATGCACACACACACACACACACAATTGTTCAGTCAGGGGAAAAGGCATTAACACCTGGGATAGAACCTTACTATCCCCCCCCCTCTTGACCCCACCATCTGACCTGACCTGACTTAGTCGCCATCTCCGCACCCCCCACCCCCAGTCCCCCGCATCGCCCATACACACACTCTTCCCCTCCCCACTCGCCCTCTCTCCCACTCCCTTTCTCCCACTCCCACTATCTCTCTCCTGCTCTCCCTCTCCTGCTCTCTCTCTCCTGCTCTCTCTCTCCTGCTCTCTCTCTCTCTCTCTCCTGCTCTCTCTCTCCTGCTCTCTCTCTCTCTCTCTCTCTCTCTCTCTCTCTCTCTCTCTCTCTCTCTCTCTCTCTCTCTCTCTCTCTCTCTCTCTCTCTCTCTCTCTCTCTACCTCCCTCCCTCCCTCCCTCCCTCCCTCCCCCTCTCCCTCCCTCTCTTTCCTTCCCCCTCCCTCCCCCTCTCCCTCCCTCTCTTTCCTTCCCCCTCCCTCTCTGCCCACACACACACACACACCTCCCTCCCTCTCTCCCTCACCCACTCTCTCCCTCACCCGCTCTCTCCCTCACCCGCTCTCTCCCTCTCCTCTCTCTCTCTCCCGCCTCTCTCTCCATCTCCTCCCCCCCCCCCTCCCCTTCTACTTTCTTCTCACTTCAGTGGAAGGGTCGGATCCCCCCCCACCCACCCATTTATCTCTCCCTTTATCACTCCCTTTCTCTCTCTCTCTTTCTCTCTCTCTTCCTCTCTCTCTCTCCCTCCCCCATCCCAACAGGGTCAAACATGGCAGCCAGAGGTCCCAGGGGAACAGGAAAGAGCCAAGGTGACGAGATGAAGGAAATGTTCGCCCAGTTTCTGGAGGACATCAAGAGTGAGATGCAAGAAATGATGCAGGAAATGAAGAACGAAATAAGCAACCTAAAAAGAGAGCTGACAGCAGCAAAGGAGGAGATTAGAGCCCTCAAAGAGAATGGTATCGAGGCTGAGAATCAGAAAACCACCCAGGGAGAAGGTGGTAATAGTTTTCTGGATGAGAATGCCACAATAAAAGCAACATTTGCGGAAATACTAAAAAAAAATAACTCTGAAGTAATGACTGCAGTGATGGAGGTGGCCATGAAAGCAGCCACCTCGCAGGAGGCGGCACGCTCCACTAGCCAACTGCTGGAAAGGAACAGATCAGTGGTTGCTGTGGGTATTATGGAGCAGGAAGGATCTAATAGGACAGAGTGGAATGACAAGGACAAAGCAGCAGTGAATGAAGTACTAAAGGCACTAGACATGGAAGGGGCTGAGCATAGCATTGAGAAGGTTTTCAGGCTAGGCCGGTACAACAAAGACCGAGACCGAATGATAAAGATAGTGTTTGCAAACGAGAACACAAAAGAGAAGATCCTATCAAGGAAGAGCTCCCTGAAAAACGTGGGAAAATTAAAAAATGTATTCCTCCAGAGAGACATGACAAGGGAGGAGAGAGCCGTGGCGGCAGAAGCAAGGAAGAGGCGCAGAGCGAGAGGGGAAAACCAGGAAGTTACAGCTCCCAGCACAACACCCCCAGAGGCGAGGGGGCAACCCACAACCAGCTACCCAGTAACACCAGAAGGGAGGACAACCCCGCCTCCCTCCTCTGCATAGAAAACCCCTCTACCCCAAACCCTCCCTGCCCCCACTCAAATGTTCAGCCAAATCTCCCTCCCCCCACACCCAATCCCCACCCTTCTACCCCTCCCCTCCTCCCGAGTCCTCCCTCCCCCCCTTTCCTTCCCGTCCTCCCTCCCCTTTCACCCCATACCCTCCCTGTCCCTCCCCCTTCACTGGATCCCCCGCCCCTCATCCCAGTATCCTCTGAGACCCTGTTATCCATCTCACAGGTCCTCACAACCATGGAACAGCCTCCCCCACCAGCAGAACACTCACCAAGGAGGCGATTTGAGAAGGGACAGAAGAAAGTGAGCCTCAAAGCGATGTACACTAACATAGATGGAATTACAAATAAATCAAATGAGCTTGGAGAACTGGTACTAGAGGAAAACCCAGACATAATAGCCCTCACAGAAACAAAGATCACGAAAACGATAACAAATGCAGTGTTCCCACAGGACTATTATGTTATGAGGAAAGAGAGGGAAGGAAGAGGTGGGGGTGGTGTAGCTCTGCTGGTAAGAAAAGGCTGGGATTTTGAGGAGATGGATATTCAGGGCTGTGAAGGTTTCAGTGACTACATAGCAGGTACTGTAACAAATGGAGGGAAAAAAATTATAGTCGCAGTCATATATAATCCACCACCAAATGACAGAAGACCTAGACAGGAATATGATAGAAACAACATGGCCACCATTAACATAATAGAAAGAGCAGCTTCTGTTGCTAGCAGGAATGGATATGGATTACTAATTATGGGAGACTTCAACCATGGGAAGATAGATTGGAAGAACAGAGACCCGCATGGAGGACCAGAAACATGGAGAGCTAAGCTGCTGGACGTGGCAACAAGAAACTTTCTAAGCCAGCACACCAAAGAACCAACAAGAATGAGAGGAGAAGATGAACCAGCAATGCTTGATTGGATATTTACCCTAAATGAATGGGATATAAGGGAAGTTAAGATGGAAGCGCCCTTGGGAATGAGTGACCACAGTGTATTGAACTTTGAGTACTTGGTAGAGCTAGGACTTATCTCCCCCAAAAAAGAACTAGGAATCAAAAGGCTGGCATACCGAAAGGGGAATTATGAACAGATGAGAAGTTTCCTAAGTGAAATACCTTGGGACACAAACCTCAGAGACAAGTCTGTACAGGGTATGATGGACTATGTTACCCAAAAGTGTCAGGAGGCAGTAAACAGGTTCATCCCGGCCCAAAGGGAAAAATCCGAGAAGCAACAGAAGAATCCATGGTATAATAGGGCATGTATCGAAGCGAAGAAACTGAACAAAAAGGCGTGGAGGAACTTCCGGAATAACAGAACACCAGAAAGCAGAGAGAGATACCAGAGAACCAGGAATGAGTACGTCAGGGTGAGAAGAGAAGCAGAGAAAAATTTTGAAAATGATATAGCAAACAAAGCCAAGACTGAACCAAAGCTACTCCACAGTCACATCAGAAGGAAAACAACAGTGAAAGAACAGGTACTGAAACTTAGAACAGGCGAGGACAGGTATACAGAGAATGACAGAGAGGTGTGTGAGGAACTCAACAAGAGGTTCCAGGAGGTCTTCACAATAGAACAGGGTGAGGTCACTGTGCTAGGAGAAAGGGAGGTAAACCAGGCGGCCTTGGAGGAGTTCGAAATTACGAGAGAGGAGGTCAAGAGACACCTGCTGGATCTGGATGTTAGAAAGGCTGTTGGTCCAGATGGGATCTCACCATGGGTGCTGAAAGAGTGTGCAGAGGCACTTTGCTTGCCACTCTCCATTGTGTATAGTAAGTCACTAGAGACGGGAGACCTACCAGAAATATGGAAGACGGCGAATGTGGTCCCAATATACAAAAAGGGCGACAGACAAGAGGCACTGAACTACAGGCCAGTGTCCTTGACTTGTATACCATGCAAGGTGATGGAGAAGATCGTGAGAAAAAACCTGGTAACACATCTGGAGAGAAGGGACTTCGTGACAAATCGCCAACATGGATTCAGGGAGGGTAAATCTTGCCTTACAGGCTTGATAGAATTCTACGATCAGGTGACACAGATTAAGCAAGAAAGAGAGGGCTGGGCGGACTGCATTTTCTTGGATTGTCGGAAAGCCTTTGACACAGTACCGCATAAGAGGCTGGTACATAAGCTGGAGAGACAGGCAGGTGTAGCTGGTAAGGTGCTCCAGTGGATAAGGGAGTATCTAAGCAATAGGAAGCAGAGAGTTACGGTGAGGGGTGAGACCTCCGATTGGCGTGAAGTCACCAGTGGAGTCCCACAGGGCTCTGTACTCGGTCCTATCTTGTTTCTGATATATGTAAATGATCTCCTGGAGGGTATCGATTCATTTCTCTCAATGTTTGCGGACGATGCTAAAATTATGAGAAGGATTTAAACAGAAGAGGACTGTTTGAGGCTTCAAGAAGACCTAGACAAGCTGACGGAATAGTCGAACAAATGGTTGTTAGAGTTTAACCCAACCAAATGTAATGTAATGAAGATAGGTGTAGGGAGCAGGAGGCCAGATACAAGGTATCATCTGTGAGAGGAAATTCTTCAGGAGTCAGAGAAGGAAAAAGACTTGGGGGTTGATATCACGCCAGACCTGTCTCCTGCAGCACATATCAAGCGGATAACATCAGCGGCATATGCCAGGCTGGCCAACATACGAACGGCATTCAGAAACTTGTGTAAAGAATCATTCAGAACTTTGTATACCACATATGTCAGGCCAATCCTGGAGTATGCAGCCCCAGCATGGAGTCCATATCTAGTCAAGGATAAGACTAAACTCGAAAAGGTTCAAAGGTTTGCCACCAGACTAGTACCCGAGCTGAGAGGTATGAGCTACGAGGAGAGACTACGGGAATTAAACCTCACTTCGCTGGAAGACAGAAGAGTTAGGGGGGACATGATCACCACATTCAAGATTCTGAAGGGGATTGATAGGGTAGATAAAGACAGTCTATTTAACACAAGGGGAACACGCACAAGGGGACACAGGTGGAAACCGAGTGCCCAAATGAGCCACAGAGATATTAGAAAGAACTTTTTTAGTGTCAGAGTGGTTGACAAATGGAATGCATTAGGGGGTGATGTGGTGGAGGCTGACTCCATACACAGTTTCAAGTGTAGATATGACAGAGCCCGATAGGCTCAGGAATCTGTACACCTGTTGATTGACGGTTGAGAGGCGGGACCAAAGAGCCAGAGCTCAACCCCCGCAAACACAACTAGGTGAGTACAACTAGGTGAGTACACACACACACACACACACACACACACACACACACACACACACACACACACACACACACACACACACAACAACAACAACAACAACATGGCAGTTAACACTATAATTGAGAGGGCAGCCTCTGCTGCCTGTAGAAACAGATCCCACCTGCTCATCATGGGCGACTACAATCACGGACGGATTGACTGGGAGAACAAGGAACCGCATGGAGGCGAGGATACGTGGAGAGCCAAACTATTGGAGGTGGTGACAAGCAACTTTTTAACCCAGCATGTCGGAGAACCGACAAGGATGAGAGGCAATGACGAACCAGCGAGACTCGACCTAGTCTTCACTCTGAATATGACTCCGACATAAGAGAAATCGGTTTTGAGGACCCAGTAGGAATGAGCGACCACAGTGTACTGGTGTTTGAGTACTTGATTGAAGAAGGGTTTTTGAACTCGAGGAGGGATACCGAAACCAAAAAGGTTAGCATACCGAAAGGGAAACTATGAGGGGATAAGAAAATTCCTAACAGATATAGCATGGAAAACAGAGCTCAGGGGAAAGACGGCCCAAGATATGATGGATTACATCACGCAGAAGTGCAAGGACGCAGCAAACAAGTTTGTCCCAGTCCAAAAGGAAAACAGAGAAATGAAAATGAGAAACCCATGGTTTAATCAGAGATGTAGGCTAGCTAAGCAGCAAAGTAAAAGGGCATGGAGAAACTATAGGAATAACAGGACACTGGAGAGCAGAGAAAGATACCAGAATGCCAGGAATGAATATGTCAGGATGAGAAGAGAGGCAGAAAGACAATACGAAAATGACATCGCAAGCAAGGCAAAGACTCAGCCTAAATTGTTGCATAGCCACATTAGGAGAAAAACAACAGTAAAGGAACAGGTTATGAAGTTAAGGATAGGGGCAGAAGGATTCACTACAAATGACAAGGAAGTGTGTGAGGAATTGAATAAGAAATTCCAGGAGGTCTTCACCTTAGAGCAAGGAGAATTTCCAGAGATAAGAGAGGGAATAGTTAACCTGGAACCACTGGAAGAGTTTGTGATTACCAGCGGGGAAGTAAGGAAGTGTTTACTAGAGTTGGATGTGACAAAGGCTATAGGCCCAGATGGAATCTTCCCTTGGGTTCTAAAGGAAGGAGCAAGAGAATTGTGCCTACCACTCTCCATAGTGTATAACAAATCACTGGCAACAGGGGAACTGCCAGATATTTGGAAAGCAGCTATCGTAGTCCCGATATACAAGAAAGGGGATAGACAGGAGGCACTGAACTACAGGCAAGTGTCCCTAACCTGCATACCATGCAAGGACGGAGACGATTGTGCGAAACAAACTAGTGGAGCATCTGGAGCGAAGGAACTTTGTAACACAGCATCAACATGGGTTCAGGGATGGCAGGTCCTGCCTCACAGGGTTACTTGAATTCTACGACCAGGCAACAAAAATAAGGCAAGAAAGAAAAGGATGGGCAGACTGCATATTTTTGGATTGTCAGAAAGCCTTTGATACAGTGCCACACAAGAGGCTAGTGCGAAAGTTGGAGATGCTGGCTGGAGTGAAAGGGAAGGTACTCCGGTGGATAGAGGAGTACCTAAGCAACAGGAGACACCAAGTCTGTGTGAGGGGTGAGGTCTCAGATTGGCCAGACGTCACAAGTGGAGCCCCGCAGGGGTCAGTCCTTGGACCTATACTGTTTCTGGTGTATGTAAATGATCTCCCAGAGGGTATAGATTCGTTCCTCTCAATGTTTGCCGACGATGCAAAAATTATGAGGAGGATTGAAACAGAGGATGATAGTAGGAGGCTACAAGATGACCTGGATAGACTGAGTGAATGGTCCAACAAATGGCTGTTGAAGTTCAACCCGAGTAAATGCAAAGTAATGAAACTAGGCAGTGGAAACAGGAGGCCAGGCACAGGATACAGAATAGGAGATGAAGTACTTAATGAAACAGACAGAGAGAAAGATCTAGGAGTTGATATCACACCAAACCTGTCTCCTGAAGTCCACAAAAAGAGAATAACGTCTGCGGCATATGCGAGGCTGGCTAACATCAGAACGGCGTTCACGAACCTGTGTAAGGAATAATTCAGAATCTTGTACACCACATATGTAAGACCAATCCTGGAGTATGCGGCCCCAGCATGGAGCCCGTTCCTTGTCAAGCACAAGACGAAGCTGGAAAAAGTCCAAAGGTATGCTACTAGACTAGTCCCAGAGCTAAGAGGCATGAGTTATGAGGAAAGGCTGCGGGAAATGCACCTTACGACACTGGAAGACAGATGAGTAAGGGGACACATGATCACAACCTACAAAATCCTCAGGGGAATCGACCGGGTAAACAAGGATGAACTATTCAACACTGGTGGGACGCGAACTAGGGGACACAGGTGGAAGCTGAGTACCCAAATGAGCCACAGAAACGTTAGAAAGAACTTTTTCAGTGTCAGAGTAGTTAGTAAATGGAATGCACTAGGAAGTGATGTGGTGGGGGCTGACTCCATACACAGTTTCAAGTGTAGATATGATAGAGCCCAGTAGGCTCAGGAATCTGTACACCAGTTGATTGACGGTTGAGAGGCAGGACCAAAGAGCCAAAGCTCAACCCCCGCAAGCACAATTAGGTGAGTACAATTAGGTGAGTACACACACACACACACACATACACAGACACACTCACACATACACACACACACATACACACACACACACACATACACACACACACGGAGTCAGAGAAAGAAAAAGACTTGGGGGTTGATATCACGCCAGACCTGTCTCCTGCAGCACATATCAAGAGGATAACATCAGCAGCATATGCCAGGTTGGCCAACATACGAACGGCATTCAGAAACTTGTGTAAAGAATCATTCAGAACTTTGTATACCACATATGTCAGGCCAATCCTGGAGTATGCAGCCCAAGCATGGAGTCTATATCTAGTCAAGGATAAGACTAAACTGGAAAAGGTTCAAAGATTCACCACCAGACTAGTACCCGAGCTGAGAGGTATGAGCTACGAGGAGAGACTACGAGAATTAAACCTCACTTCGCTGGAAGACTGAAGAGTTAGGGGGGACATGTGTTACGTACTCCTAGCAGAATACGTATATAAATTTAAAATAACTTTTTATGTTCCATTATATCATTGCCTGTATATGTACACACATTGTGTTTTGTAAATTGTCGTATGGTGTGGCAGCGTTAGTGGAGACAGGAGCGCGGTTGCGTTGCACACGTCTAGTACCTGTCAGATACGGGAAAGCTGGACCTGTTCAGTTGAGAGTTCCAGATGTCACTTTTATTTAGTTTAGATAATTGTTTATTTCCTGCAATTAAACAGGTGGCATTATACTTATATATTTTGTAAGTAACTATTATATGTAATTTGCAGTCTTATGTGTTTTGAGAACAAGTGGTTGTTCAATTAGTTTAAAATATTAAAAAGTCCTTAGTTTCCATCCCTCATCCTGGGATGAGGCAGACGGGAGGTGAGAATGTGGGTAGCGACAGAGCGTGAGTTCAGTAGCTGAACAGGACTCGACGGAGTAACATGTGAGAGATAAGTCTGTACATTCATGTTGTGCCATATTTTATTTTGTTATATTAAGTGATATGACAATACTTTCATTTGTTGTATTAGTTACTTGACCATCTGTGTTTTTATATTATACTGTCTTGAATATATATCTATATAATATTTTGTATCTATTCTTCAGTCCTAAAGGAAGGTTTTTATTTATGTGCTCATTACTTATTAAGGGGTTATACTGGTGATCCGCTCTTGAGAACAGCAGTTTTCTCGTATCCCTAGACGTAATTAAAGCTTGGCTGCTGTAGGGTCACGAGCCGTAACGAACGATAGGTAACAAAGAGTTATGGGGGCCTGTGCCGGGAAATATTGTTCCCACTTAACCTTAATTATGCTAATCTAACCTTGCCTTCCTAGGTACCATTGTGTCAAGTGTCTGTGTGTTTCTTAAGAACTATTCCATGTGCCAAGCAAGCTTTCCTGTGTGTCAAGTAACAACGTTTCACGATTTTGAGGTAAGTCATCCTATATATTTTGTTTGTGCAGTGAGGCCAAGCGAATTTTCAGTGTGGTGACAATTTTACAGTGAAGTGTAGTGCAGTGCCATTGTTTTAATTATTTTTGTGAATCAAGTGCCAAGTGTTAGTAACGATGGAGGAGAAAGTTGCAGCGTTGGTGGCTCACCCAGACTTTGAAAGGATTCAGAGCCTTAAAAAGACTGAGTTAATACAAATGGCAAATCAGTTGGATTTGACCGCCAACAATAGAATGGTTAAAGCCCAAATATTGAAAGTCATTGTAACACATTTTGTTGAGAATGGGGAGTTAGATGAAGAAATTCTAGAAGAGTTAAAAGAGGAGTCGAGTGATCAGATGACGTTAAAGCGTCTTGAGTTAGAAGCGCAAATAGCCAATGCTAAGTTTGAAGCTCAAAAGAACAGAGAATATTAGAACTTGAAGCTCAAAAAGAACAGAAAATATTAGAGGCTGAAGCTCGTCAAAGAGAAATTGAAGCTCAACAGCAACAGCAAATATTAGAGGCTGAAGCTCAGCAGAGGGAGCTTGAGACTAGACGTTTAGAAATTGAGGCACAGTTGCAAATAGAAGCCACAAAAAGGCAACAATTAGAGATTCAACAACAAATGGCTGACACTAACTTCAGGCTTGAAACACAGCGTATGGCAGCTGGGCATGGAAATACTAGTAATGTTTCAATAAATAGTGATAATAATCCCATCAGGACGCATAAGTATATAGAGTTACCAAAGTTCAATGAGGAGGATCCTGAGGTTTTCTTTGCCCATTTTTATAAAATTGCTATCAGTATGAACTGGCCAAGGGATCAGTGGGTAGCCATTATGCAGTCTCAATTTAAGGGGCGTAGTCAGGAGGTTTTCACATCCCTACCTGACGCTCATAGCTTTGATTACGAATTTGTAAAGAAAAGCATCTTAAATGCATACCAATTAAATCCAGAGGCACACAGGCAAAAGTTTAGAAATCTAAGGAGGACAAGTGATCAGACAATAGCAGATTTTACTCGTCAGAAGACGAATTTTTGCAACAGATGGTTAAAGTCACTTTCAGTCACTGACTTTGATGCTCTAAAGAATCTTCTTATAATGGAAGAAGTATTGTCATGTCTCCCAGACCAGTTGTCTACTTTTATGGCAGAACAAAAGAATGTAACAGACATTTATGAGCTGTCAAAGCTCGCGGATGAGCATGAGTTGTTGACTAAGGCCCAGTTTACGGCCACTTCACCTAAGTCTAGTCGTAGAGTAAATTATAATGCTCACCGAACTCCTTATCAGAATCCATCCCGTCCTAGTGCTCCAGTTACTCCCATGAGCTCTTCTCTTACAAAACCTAACCCTGCTACTTCCTTGTCAGGAATGTCAAATAATAATAAGGTTATTTCTAAACCTACAGTTGGTTCTACCAGTGTGTCCACTGTAAGGTCCTGTTCCCATTGTAAGAGAAAAGGCCATGGAATTCATTCCTGTTTTATATTGCACCCTGAGTTACGACCAACTGGTCTCATTTATTGCAGAGGTGTGCAAAATAAACTTACTAATAAACATGTAACTGTAAACCCCAATTGGGTGAAACAGTATTCACCATATATGTCTTCAGGTGAAGTTTTGTGTATTAATGGGAAGTGGAAGCCAGTGGTTATTCTTCGTGATACAGGTGCTTCCCAAACCATAATTTCATCCAGTATTCTTTCTGATGTTGAAAAGAGAGATACTGGAAAGTTTGTTGTTCTTCAGAGTGTTGCAGGATGTAAAACTGTACCTCTAATAGACATTAATTTCAGATCCACCATTACACCAAGTTTATGCACTGTGGGTGTTAGTACACAGTTGCCCATCCCAGGTGTGGATGTTATATTGGGTAATGATGTGGCCATAAATCATGTTGTGGGTGAGATTGATCCCCGTTTGTGTAAACAGCCAGTTGCAGACCATGTTTATTCTGCCTGTGCTGAAGTTAGTTCTATGAATGAACAACCTGTTGTAGAAGATGGTTTTGTCCATTCTACCTGTGCTGATGTCAGTACTATTATAAATCCAGTTGTCAGTTCTGATGTTGTTACTCAAGCATTTGTTCCAGTAACCAGTACCCCTTCAGTGGAGAAGTGGGATGTGGTTGTTCCAGATTCCTGTGTGGCCGATTTAGTTGTTGAGAGTAAGCCTGATACTATGACTCTGCTTTATTCCAATAAATTGGGAAAGGATGTCCATGTACCATTGTCTTGCCCGCTCACTACGAACGTTGTGCCAGGAGTTGAGAGAAACTTAAAAGCCACGACTCTGTATTCCAGCCAAGTGAATGGTTTAGGACAAGATGTCGGGTTGGCAGAAGTATTCCCGCTCACTCCAAGTTTAGAATCAGTTGTCGAGAGTAAGTCCGTTGTAGAGGCCCCGCCTCACCCTAGTCAAGGTGATCTAATAGGGGAGGAGGTCAAACTACCTGTTACTTGCCCGCTCGTTTCAGATTCCCTTAATTTAAGTGCATTGAGTAGAACTGACCCCAAGATTTCAGAGAGAAGCAAGGAGACAGTCTGTACTGTAGATCCAGTTTTGGAGAGTGTGGGAAAGCAGCCAGAGGATCAGCTTCTGTTGAGTAGATGGAGACCCATTGAGCCTCCCTCTTCAGTTGTCTGTGAGGATGTGACCCAGCTTGGTAGTGATATTATTGATTGTGAGCAGACAGCACTCCGAGCAGCTCCAGAAGTCATGGGAGGAAATTTTGGTAAAATCATTAAGAGTGGTAAAGTAGCATTTGGATCTAAGTTGCGGAGTTGTGATTCTTATTCCATGTGGAGTAAGTATTTCTCATTGGGTACATTGAGTCAGAGTGTGTGTAGGATGTTGAAATCTACTTTTATTCTGCAGGAGCCATTTTCTTGTGAAGTAATGGACTGTGGGACATCTTTGTCAAGCCTTGTGGTTGAGCAGAGAGAGTTTACTCAAGTAGGTTGTGCATCCAGTTCTGAAGAAGTGGTGAGTTATGCTAGAGCAGTGTCTCTATATTCAGATCCAGTTAATTTTGATGCACGAGTGATAAAAGTGTATGTTCCACTCAAGTGTGGTGTTGACTTTCAGAGTCATATTGGAGTTGATCTTCAGAATCATATTGTGGGTGAAGGATTAAATCATACTGGGGAGCAGATGTTTGAGGCTCCAGGTGTGTATTTCAAGTTGGGGGATAAGGTTATCCTACCTAGAGTTAATCATTGTGAAGGGTTTCAGATTGTCCTTGGGTGTTTCCCAGGTAATCTGCTGTGCATCTTCAAGATGTTAAGACCCTTAAACCTCTTGGTTGATTGGTTGTCATCAGACGTAAATCACTTGGGAAGTGATGGTGAGGGTTGTAAAGTTTTCGGCATGTTTTATTTAGTCTTTTGGAAGACTAGACGGTTGATGAAAGTGTGTGTTGTGTTCAAGTTCACCATCAGGGGGTGTGAACTTGTCTTTGGAGTTATGATTGAGATATGGTGCCTAGGCATATGCCTGTTTTCTTTCACTGATCGTTATGACAGAGTTATGAGGCAATTGATTTCTGTGTTCCTTATGGATCAGCTGAGTCAGTTCGATCAGGTAGTCTTTGCACTTATCTTGAGTTGCATTACTTGGTTGGAAGGTCAAAGGTTTGCTAAGTCGGTGTCTTGTGTTTTGGAAGGTTCTATGAAGGGGAAAGTCTTATGCATAATTGTGAGGTTTAATGCTAATTTCTCTAATTTTAGTATACATTGGGCGAGAGTATGTGTTCCACAGAGGATCAAGAGTGATGAAGAGCAGATGTCTGTGTCAGAGCATACCCAGGAGAAGTCCCAAATCTACTCAACATCCAGTCAGCTTCAATTTAGCAGTTCAGCTCCAGAAAAGGGGAGTAATAGAAAATGGAGTCTGTCTTGGAAAACTTCACCATGTGGAAAAGGGATCACATGGAAATACGGAACTGATCTTGGAGAAATAGTAGAAACATGAAAAGCTAAATTGCTGTGATAACTGTGTGAAAGCAGCTACCTTTATTGACAATTCTATTCATGCTACTAATGATACTGTTGTAGATAGGAGTGTGAAATATGATCTGAAACAAAGTGAAATAAATGAGATAGTACCTTGGAGAGATAAATTTGCATACTCCAGTGACACATATGTAGAACATAGTCATAAGACTGAAATTTCTGAGTTTCCTGTAAGACTATATTTGGAGTGTTTTCATTTTTGTCCAGAAATGTGTTCTAATTACTTATACATGTTTGGTGTAATTAATACCATAAATCTCAAGTGTCATACATTTTACTTTGAAAAAATGCCATTGATCTTCAATCTATTGCATTTTTTTCTTGGAGGTGGAAGTGTTACGTACTCCTAGCAGAATACGTATATAAATTTAAAATAACTTTTTATGTTCCATTATATCATTGCCTGTATATGTACACACATTGTGTTTTGTAAATTGTTGTATGGTGTGGCAGCGTTAGTGGAGACAGGAGCGCGGTTGCGTTGCACACGTCTAGTACCTGTCAGATACGGGAAAGCTGGACCTGTTCAGTTGAGAGTTCCAGATGTCACTTTTATTTAGTTTAGATAATTGTTTATTTCCTGCAATTAAACAGGTGGCATTATACTTATATATTTTGTAAGTAACTATTATATGTAATTTGCAGTCTTATGTGTTTTGAGAACAAGTGGTTGTTCAATTAGTTTAAAATATTAAAAAGTCCTTAGTTTCCATCCCTCATCCTGGGATGAGTCAGACGGGAGGTGAGAATGTGGGTAGCGACAGAGCGTGAGTTCAGTAGCTGAACAGGACTCGACGGAGTAACATGTGGGAGATAAGTCTGTACATTCATGTTGTGCCATATTTTATTTTGTTATATTAAGTGATATGACAATACTTTCGTTTGTTGTATTAGTTACTTGACCATCTGTGTTTTTATATTATACTGTCTTGAATATATATCTATATAATATTTTGTATCTATTCTTCAGTCCTAAAGGAAGGTTTTTATTTATGTGCTCATTACTTATTAAGGGGTTATACTGGTGATCCGCTCTTGAGAACAGCAGTTTTCTCGTATCCCTAGACGTAATTAAACCTTGGCTGCTGTAGGGTCACGAGCCGTAACGAACGATAGGTAACAACATGATCACCACATTCAAGATTCTGAGGGGAATTGATAGGGTAGATAAAGACAGTCTATTTAACACAAGGGGACACAGGTGGAAACTGAGTGCCCAAATGAGCCACAGAGATATTAGAAAGAACTTTTTTAGTGTCAGAGTGGTTGACAAATGGAATGCATTAGGAAGCGATGTGGTGGAGGCTGACTCCATACACAGTTTCAAGTGTAGATATGATAGAGCCCAATAGTCTCAGGAACCTGTACACCTGTTGCTTTACGGTTGAGAGGCGGGACCAAAGAGCCAGAGCTCAACCCCCGCAAGCGCAACAAGGTGAGTACACACACACACACACACACACACACACACACATATGCACAGACACCACACACACACACACGCACACACACTCACACACACACACACACCACACACACACACACACACACACACTCACACACACACACACACACACACACACACACACACACACACACACACACACACACACACACACACACACACACACACGCACACACACACATATGCACAGACACCACACACACACACACACACACACACACACACACACACACACACACACACACACACACACACCACTGACCCAGTTCCAGGAGAGGTGCCACACGTCACCAGGAGAGGAATGCAGTATAAACTGCACGGCGTGCGGACTCCTTCCCCCTTCTTAGTGACCCCACAACACCCTCCTCCTCGCATGTGCGTGCGTACGTGTGCGTTCGTGTGTGCGTGCGTGTGCGTACTCACCTAGTTGAGCTTGCAGGGTTGAGTGTCTGCTCTTAAGCCCGGCCTCTCCACCATCATTAGTTCAATGCAGTGACTCTTTTCACTCCTTATTTCTTATTATATTTACATTTAAAGTTGTGTACTGAATGTTGTTGCTGTTGTTGTTGTTTAAGATTCGCTACTTGGAACAAAAAGTTCCAAGTAGCACGGGCTATGGTGATCCCGAGTGTACTGAATTGTCTTCGACAACCTCCTCATGTTGTCCGTTCCTCTTATTTACGACTCTGAGACAGAAAAGTTCTCTCTGTGATTCACTTGTGTTTCCAATTTCCAGTTATGTCCTCTCGGTGTACTGTTTCTTAATTTAATAATTTCTTCTACATTTACTTTTTCAATCCGACTTAGTATCTTGTACGTTGTTATCATGTCCACGCTATTCCTTCTTTCCTCCAGTGTAATGAGGTTCAGTTCTCTCAGTCTTGCTTCATAACTCAGTCCCTATTGCTCAGGAACGAGCCTTGTTGCATATTTTTGTACTTTTCTAGTTTTGTGCTTCTTCAAGTAGGGGTTCAGAACTACGGGCTCACCATAGCCCGTGCTACCTGGAACTTTTTGTTCTAGATAGCAAATCTTAAACAACAACAACGGTAGGGGTTCCATGCTGGGACCGCATACTCAATAATGGGTCCCACAAACCTATTTGGGGGAGCTGCCCTGGAAAGACAAACCGTAACTGTTTCTATTTTCCGCGTGTTACAACTTGTAAGGAAGTTTTTTTTTTTTTTTATTTTTACATGCAAAGCATGCAACTTAAATACAATAAAAACAACACAGAATACAGAACAGAACAAAAGAAAACAATAGACCACCGGCCAGAAGGGCCGACAGCATTTCACAATAAACCACAAACACGATAAAGGCATAGAAAATACAGCATACAATAAGGCACAAAGTATAATACAATGGCAAACTAGCAAGCACAGTAACATCACAAAACAAAACCGTCATAAAACAAAACATACATCAAAGGCACAACAGGGAACATAACAGTACAAACACAATACATACCAAACAAAACATAAAGAACAAACACGTACAACAGGTAAAGCACGCCATAACAAACGGAAGGCAAAACAAAATGGCACAACCGAACAAAGAGCACTCGCCAACAGCCTGAAGGGCACACAATATGACATACACAAGCGCATACGACATCCACAACCGAACACACAAATACGCAGGAACCGCACACCCACCCACCAGCCATACAAAGAAAACCTACTACATACACCGGAGCACGCAGGAACCGGAAACAAAACCCACCCCACCCACTCACACACACACACACCATCCGCACCGTACACAACAGGAAACACAGAATACACAGAAATCATTTGCGAGGAACAACGTGAGAAATGTACTTCTCCGGGAAAACAGCGGAAGGATACTTCTTCTTGTAAGCTTCCCAGACCAAATCTTCAAGGTCGGTAGGGTTTTTGATCCCCCTCGCCCGAGGGGGTATCATAAACTCGGGAACATCTATATCGGGCGGCATCGGCCAACGCCCGAGGTCACTGACGCAAGTCGCATAACGAGGCCGGGGAGCGCCATCCACGCCCATCGAGGAAGCAGACGACACTGGAGAAGCGGACGAGGGCCGCCGAGACTGCCACGAAGTCGCACACATAGGAGCAGGGGCCGGACGACGAGACTGTAGCACCTCCATGGATACCGCAGGAGACACAGAAGAGACTGCTGGAGACGGAAGAGGCGGCAAGACCGCTGCCAAGGAAACGGGTAACGAGGAAGGGGCCACAGAACTCTCAGAGCGAGCATCCTTTCTCAACACCATCACCAGGCCACCCCGCTCACCACCAACCACAGCAGGGGGAACCACCCCCCACGAAGAACCGGAGCCACCCCACGCAGGCAACGCACCTGAAGCAGGACCCTTGGACACCAAACCAGGAGGGGAGGCCGAAACGCCGGCACCGGCATCCTCAGGCAAGTGTACCTCCGCCACCACCGTAGTGTGCACCACATCCGGAGCCACCCCACCGTCAACGGAAGGACGACACTCGTCGAAGTCGCCAACTTCAGTCCACGCAGAAGAACGCCGGGAACGCTTAGGCTCGGGCCGCACATCATCAGATCCGGAGGCAGACTCAGCGACCCGCGCAGCACTAGCCGGGCGAACCGACGCACGCTGCAGTACGGCAGCCTCCTCAACCGCACGGGGCACCAGGCCAGGCACAGGAGGGAATGCTGGATCCACCCCAGCTCCCAGCACAGCCGGAACAGACGGCGATGGTGCAGGGACCGGGACAGACACAGCAGAGGAAGAACTGGAAGACGAGGGGTCCGAGCAAACGACAGTCGGAAGAGGCTCAGGGACACCAGCCGGAGCAGGCGGAGCACTAGGCGAGGACCCAACCTCCGGAGGAGATGCGGCAACAACAGGGGGCGCAACGGGCGGAGCAACAGCTGATACAGAGGGCACCTCCTCAGCCGAAGAGACGTCCACACCCACCGAATCATCCCCCACAGGAAGGGGCGGAAAATCCTCCTCACTGAAGAGATTCACCGGTGCAACAGCAGGCGCAGAACAGTCAGCAGCCTGATGGCCCAAAAGACCACAACGATAACACGTCCGCGGCTGGCGGGCGTAAAACACCCGAACGTTGTACCCCATAAGGCTCACAGAGGACGGAGTATCCGCCCAGAGTCTCATGCCCAGGGTGTGAATGTTAGACCTTACACCCTTAAGGGGACTAGAAGACACCACGTTCACCCTCACACTAACTACCGCGCCAAACCGGCCGAAATACCGCCGTAGCAGAGCCTCTGGAAACTCCAAGGGAGCCCCATGCACACTGATGTAAGTAAGTGCACCACTTCTATTAGAGAGGATGACAGTGCCCGCACCATCCGGCAGGGGTAGTGTCCGCCCCTCGTATCGCCGGAGAAAATCGCGATACGCCACCTCCTCTGTGAACTTCACAATCGCCCAACGGGCCATTACCAACTCGACCCCATAAATCTCAAACACAGGGACAGAGAGCATTTCACTATCCAGTGCAATCTCCGGGTACCCAGCCCGCACAGAGAACTCTAGTCCCACAGACTGAGCCCGGACGACAGGGGGTAGAGGGACCCCCATCGTAACGCCACGTCAGCACAGGCGGGCAGAGACACACCCGCCCCCAACCGGCTGAAACTGGCAAACAACACCAACTACTGGAGCGCCGATGCAACACGTCTGTCCCCTACCGAAGCTAGGGCCAGACTCACTTGTAAGGAAGTTGTTACATCTTGGCTTAACGTGTTTATGACGTATTAGAACGTTGTTACAACTTGCTACATTGGTTGTTATAACTGTTTAGGACGTGTTAAAACTTGTTCGAACATTGTTCCAACGTCGTAGTTACGGTGTGTGTTTGGTGGGCGGTAGCCGAGCGGACAGCACGCTGGACACGTGATCCTGTGGTCCCGGGTTCGATCCCTGGCACCGGCGAGAAACGATGGGCAGAGTTTCTTTCACCTATGCCCCTGTTACCTAGCAGTAAATAGGTACCTGGGAGTTAGCCAGCTGTCACGGGCTGCTTCCTGGGGTTGTGTGTTTGTTTGTGTGTGTGTGTGTGTGTGTGGTGTGGGGGAAAAAAAAGTAGTAGCAGAAACAGATGATTGACAGTTGAGAGGCGGGCCGAAAGAGCAAAGCTCAACCCCCGCAAACACAACTAGGTGAATACCAAGGATGTATACAGCGCTTAGAAGGGATTTTTCTCCGGGTTCCTGAAGGATAACCGGACGTTTGCCAGTATAGCATAGGCTGCCCTCGTTATCCTGGTGGTAGATCTCCAGTTATCTCCACTCCTCAGTCGTTCTCTTTCTCTGAAGTTGGAAGTTGTCATCCCCTCATCCCGTACTGAAGGTGAGGTCTCCTGGCTCCAGACTATACCTGGAGATTGTCTCGGTCATCTTGTAGTGCTTTAGAGTCCTCCTCAGTTATCTTATCATCGTCAGCAAATATGGAGAACTCAAATATCGTCTATGAATGATTTTACTTCCTCCGTTAGATCGCTTATATATATATATATATATATATATATATATATATATATATATATATATATATATATATATATATATATATATATATATATATATATATATATATATATATATATATTTCATTGAATATGACCGCATATTCTGTATTTATTATTTTCTGGTTTAGGGCTTCTATCCCTCTAACTATTTTCTTAGCATCAGGGCTTAATTGAAATAGGAGTTCTCCAAAACTCATTTTCGTACTTTTAAGGTGAAGAAAAGAAGTGATTTACTATAGAGTGTATTACACTTATTTGTATAATTTGCACGACGTTTCGAACCTCCATGGTTCATTCTCAAGTGAACAGATCTTACAATACTAGTTGATTTTATACCCGCATTAGGTCAGGTGATAATACAATGAAGGTGAAAACATGGGGGGATACATAAGGGATAAACATAGGGGCTGCAGAAGGCTTATTGGCCCATACGAGGCATCTCCTATCTAAACACAAAGAATAATCCAGTGTAATTGGCCTGTTATGTTGGACATTGTCTTCTGTGTTGGCATCGATATGTTCTTGTCTTGTCCTTACTCTCATAGTGGGTAGAGTAAATAGTTCCGTGATTTGGGTGTTCATGGTAGGTCGCTCTATTCTTATGTGAATTGCCTCAAGAATTTGTAATCTTCTTGAATCTTGGGTTTTGTCTATTATGCAAGTATTCTTGTTCAACATTTCTCTTGTTAGAGTAATGTCATGGGCTTGTCTCATGTGATTCCTAGGGGCACCAGATTGAAGATGGCATGTCAAACGCCTCGTCAGCTTGGTCGACGTCATACCTATGTACTTACATTGAAGGTTACATCCTTCGTGGGGGCAAGTGTACATGTATACAACGCTTGACTGCTGTAGAGGGTTCTCCGTCGGCTTCGGGCTGTTTTTGATAAGGAGTTCGGAAGTCTTCTTGGTTTTGTAGAATATTATCAGGTTTATGTTTTGGTTAGGAGTAGTGCTTTTTTACTCCTTTACGGATTATTTCTTTCATTATTCTTTCCTCTTTTATATGTTCACTGTGCATGGTTGATTTGTAATATAATTTTATTGGGGGTGTTGTGGTTTCTGTTCTAGGTTCTGAATTATACCAACGGTCCAAGTGTCTTCTTATAGCAGCGTTTATTTCCGCGTTGCTATATCCGTTGTTCACCAATACCTGAGTTACTCTTTCAAACTCTCTACTCACGTTGCTCCATTCAGAGCAGTGGGTAAGCGCTCTAGCTTATGGATATCGTCCAGAAGCATTTCGATTTCCAGGCGTTTTTGATGCATCTTTGGTTTAGATAAGAATTGACAATTTAGACCAAGATTTAAGAGGTCTCGTTGGTCCTGGGTAAGATCATAAGAAGTCAGGTTAAAGTAGCCATCTTTAGGACGAGGGATTTTTAGCTGTCCACCGTTTAGGGATGGACACCGTTCCACCGTCTTATCTAAACCAAAGATGCATCAAAAACGCCTGGAAATCGAAATGCTTCTGGACGATATCCATAAGCTAGAAGACAACAAAAAAGTCATCACCACTGACACACTTCAAGCTGAACTACTTGCAGAAGCAGGGAAAAAACGAGGAACATATTCATCTACAATCTTAACCCCACGACTCAAAGAAGCAGCGAAACAACTAAAAAATCTGAAAGACGTAACAATAAGAAAAGCCGACAAAACAGCAGCATATGTATTGATTCCTACCCATGAATACATGAACAAAATTAGCGACATCCTAAGTGACGACTCCAAATTTCAACGAATCACGAGGAACCCCGTAGAAGACCTTAAGCGGAAAGTAAACAAAACAATTACAGCAATCAACGCAAAGAAAGGTAGTGTGCATTTCAATAAACTTCAAGGCGACTATGGCTTAGGATATGCCTACGGCAATGTTAAGACGCATAAACCAGGTAACCCACTACGCCCTATAATCAGCCAAATACCAACCCCAACTTATCACCTGGCAAAGAAACTCAATGAACTCCTAACTCCATACACTCCAAGTAAGTTTAGTCTACAATCATCAGCAGATTTCCTAGAATTGATCAAATCTACCCAGCCCGATGGAATCATCGCTTCCCTGGACGTTGAATCCCTTTTTACCAACGTCCCAGTCGACACAACCATAGGAATGATGCATCAAAAACGCCTGGAAATCGAAATGCTTCTGGACGATATCCATAAGCTAGAGCGCTTACCCACTGCTCTGAATGGAGCAACGTGAGTAGAGAGTTTGAAAGAGTAACTCAGGTATTGGTGAACAACGGATATAGCAACGCGGAAATAAACGCTGCTATAAGAAGACACTTGGACCGTTGGTATAATTCAGAACCTAGAACAGAAACCACAACACCCCCAATAAAATTATATTACAAATCAACCATGCACAGTGAACATATAAAAGAGGAAAGAATAATGAAAGAAATAATCCGTAAAGGAGTAAAAAGCATTACTCCTAACCAAAACATAAACCTGATAATATTCTACAAAACCAAGAAGACTTCCGAACTCCTTATCAAAAACAGCCCGAAGCCGACGGAGAACCCTCTACAGCAGTCAAGCGTTGTATACATGTACACTTGCCCCCACGAAGGATGTAACCTTCAATGTAAGTACATAGGTATGACGTCGACCAAGCTGACGAGGCATTTGACATGCCATCTTCAATCTGGTGCCCCTAGGAATCACATGAGACAAGCCCATGACATTACTCTAACAAGAGAAATGTTGAACAAGAATACTTGCATAATAGACAAAACCCAAGATTCAAGAAGATTACAAATTCTTGAGGCAATTCACATAAGAATAGAGCGACCTACCATGAACACCCAAATCACGGAACTATTTACTCTACCCACCATGAGAGTAAGGACAAGACAAGAACATATCGATGCCAACACAGAAGACAATGTCCAACATAACAGGCCAATTACACTGGATTAATCTTTGTGTTTAGATAGGAGATGCCTCGTATGGGCCAATAAGCCTTCTGCAGCCCCTATGTTTATCCCTTATGTATCCCCCCATGTTTTCACCTTCATTGTATTATCACCTGACCTAATGCGGGTATAAAATCAACTAGTATTGTAAGATCTGTTCACTTGAGAATGAACCATGGAGGTTCGAAACGTCGTGCAAATTATACAAATAAGTGTAATGCACTCTATAGTAAATCACTTCTTTTCTTCACCTTAAAAGTACGAAAATGAGTTTTGGAGAACTCCTATTTCAATTAAGCCCTGATGCTAAGAAAATAGTTAGAGGGATAGAAGCCCTAAACCAGAAAATAATAAATACAGAATATGCAGTCATATTCAATGAAACATGTTTGAAAGAAAACCTGCTGCCAGTATACACCAATATATATATATATATATATATATATATATATATATATATATATATATATATATATATATATATATATATATATATATATATATATATATATATGTACATGCATATACATATATATATATGTTAGGAACAAGGATGGGCCCTAGGAGCGACCCTTGAGACACTCCGCTCCTTACCTCTCACCAGTCTGATAACTCTCCTCTTACAATGACTCTTGGCCTTCTTCCTGATAGGTACTCCTTCACCCACTTTAGAACTTTTCCCGATACACCCGCAGCCTGTTATCCGAGTTTGCATAAGAGTCGCATGTGAGGAACAGTGCCAAAAGCTTTCTGGTAATCCAGGAAAATGCAGTGTGTCCAGCGCTCTCTATCCTGTTTGAGTGTTGTCATCCTGTCATAGAACTCTAATAAGTTGGTCAAGCAAGACGAATCCATGTTGATGATTGGAAACAATATGTATATGTTCTGAGTGGTCAAGGAACCTTGTTCTGATTAGTCTCTAATATGTTAGAAGGAATACTTAGTGATACCGGCCTCTAGTTCACTGGCTTCCTGCTTTCTTGTATATAGACACTTGTACTCACCTAGTTGTACTCACCAAGTTCTGCCTGCGGGGGTTGAGCTCTAGCTCTTTCGGCCCGCCTCTCAACTGGCAATCAATCAACTGATTATTATTTTTTCACACACACACACACACACACACACACACACACACACACACACACACACACACACACACACCCGTCCCCAGGAAGCAGCCTTTAGCATCTGTCTAATTCCCAGGTACCTATTTACTGCTAAGTAAACAGATGCATCAGGGTGAAAGAAACTTTGCCCATTTGTTTCCGCCTCTGCAGGGGATCGATCCCCGGGGTCCTAGGACTACGAATCCCGAGCGCTGTCCACTTAGCCACGAGGCCAGTGTATGTGTGTGTGTGTTTAATATTTATGCCTGCAGAATCGAGCTGTTAGGTTAGCTCTTGGACCCCGCCTCTCTACCCGTCGGCTGTCTAATGTACTAACTCCCGTCTTGATCAGAAACCCCAACGGCGGCGTCTACAGTAAAATATTGGTGTGAACACATATAAGTCACACAACTGGTGCACATATAGAGGCACCTGCCACCACCAGCGTCCTCTTGGCCTCTTAGTGCTCCCGCTAGAATTGCTTAAATGTTAGTTTTTACTTAATATAATTATTATTATTATTATTATTATTTTTGCTATTCATTAATTGATAAAATAGTAAATAGTGATGAAATCTGAATCATAGGCAGTTTAGTATACATTTGAAACTGTACATATGACAGGGCCCAGTAGGCTCAGGGACCTGTACACCAGTTGATTGACAGTTGAGAGGCGGGACCAAAGAGACAGAGCTCAACCCCCGCAAGCACAACTAGGTGCTTATTTTTTTAATTTATTTTTGCCCCGAGGGGCGAGTTTAATGGGCAGCGCCACTCATCCTGTGAGTGGACACACCGCCATAGCAGCATGTACAACACTCCCCAATAGGAAGAAAACCCGCTGGGTTGTTCATCCTGTCACTTGTACCCAGACACAGCTGGGACTTGCTTAACTGTCTCAAGTGAACAGCTCCTCAAACAAGAAAATTAACATCTGTCAACCCTTAAAACCTAACGTTATCTTGCGGGTGGAAAATGGGGGAATCTTTTAAGAACAGTATCAATATTTGACAAATAGTGTTTTCCTAACTCAAACAATGTGGGGTTTATTATTCTACACATATTCCTAATGTCTCTCAGGTGTTCACATTCACGTAGATAGTGTTCAAGGCGGTGTCCATCACTCTCACCACAGATTCTGCAACTTCGCTGATCAACTGTTGTTTCCATTCCGTATCTCCATGGATATTTGTATCCAAGACGGATTCTCGCTATTACTGATTCTCTCCCGCGTCAACCTCCTCTTCGGCCATAATGATTGGGATTGCCAGCAGCAACCATGTTGTACCATCGTACAGATTCACTGGTTTGTGCTTCTATCCTCCTTTCCTAAGTTACCTTGTCACGGTGATGTTGCCTGACAATTCCTCTAATTTGTAGAAGAGTCTTGGGTATGAAGTATTCAATATGGTCTCCTTCAGCGCCTTCAGCAGCCAGCACATCTGCTCGTTCATTCCCACATATTCCAACATGGGAGGGGATCCACAGAAACTTGATGACTCTTCCCTGATTGGTAAGTACTCTCACAGCTCTCTTAATTTCAGCGACTATTGCAAGATTTTCTGCCCGATTTTTACTTAGGCTTTGCAGTGCTGCTTCTGAATCAGTGCAAATCACTGCACCATTAGTATTTCGTTCAAGAAACCTTAACACCATAACAATGGCAGTTAGCTCTGCTTGCGTTGAAGAGGCATAGTTCTCAATACGTGTTTTTTCTTCATTTCTACGTTGGAAAGTATTATCCTTGATTACCGTGTATGCTGCACCAGCCCTGCCATTGACAGGATTAGATGACCCGTCAGTGTAGATTTGATCTAGTTCATCTCCGGCTTCTTTATAAATGTCCTCGAGATACTTGTGCCTCATTTCTTGTGGTATCATGTTGGATTTTTTCATTGTCATTTCATTGATGATGATCTTGCATGAGTCATCCTCCCAGGGAGGTAACCTCTCTACAGGCAGGAGCTCACGGGCTTGCTCAAGCAGGTGAAGCTCTCCAAGGTAGCAGACTGCTCTGTGATGTCATTTTTTGCTTCTCCTGTTTCCCCCTGAAAGTAACACAGAACTCAGTTTTTTCTTAGCAATATCATTGTAATGGGGATCTCTGGCTATCCTAATTGCAAGCTTAGCATTCAGCTCCTGAATTCTGCTTTTAACACTGGGGAGAGACAACTCCTCTCGTAGATTAGACGTTTTGGCAGTTCTTGGAACTCCAAGAATGATTGTCATGGCTTCTTTTTGAATGCTTTCAAGCCTTTTCATATCGCTTTGGGAGTAGGTGCACAGAACTGGTGCGGTATAGTCTATGACGGAGCGCACATAGGCTGTGTACATCATTTTAAGCACGGCAATAGAGGCTCCACACATGTGAGAGTAAAAATGCTGAAATAAATCATGTCAGCACCTTATGTAAAGCCCGTCTGCATCCTCTAAAAGCACTGGCTTTTTCTGGTAAAGGTGTTGGGGTACCTATCTTGCGGATGTTATACATAAGTACTGTTCGGTCCCTGATAGACTACGCAGCGCCCGTTTTGTCTTACACAGGCCAAGGCAGAATTAAAAAAATAGAGCTGATACAGAACGAGGCTATGAGGATTATTCTTGGACGTCAAAGAAATGTAATGATTGAAATAATGAGAATGAAATTAAATTTACAGAGTGTGTGTGATAGAGTCCGTGACATTAACACTAGAGTAGCTATTCGTTTCATGCGGAGAAAAGGAGGGGATAAGTTGTTTGAGAGCGTTCAGACCTGCTTGAGTGACGTACACACTTCCAGGACACTGAGACACGCTACACGAGGGGATTAGCTCATGACCTCAGGGAATACGACGTACTTGACTGCTGTAAACCCTCTCGACAGTGTAATATGTCTGCTCCCTAGAAAGTACAGAAAATAGACGTCGAAATTGTACCCCTCAAGGTGAAAAAGATTCATCATGAACCAGGACAATTACGGTGTTTGTATGGAAGCATGATATCTCGGTTACCAAGAGGCAACAGTTTACATGTATATTGTGACGGGTCGGTGGCGGAGGATGGCAGGGCCGGGTGTGGTGTCCTAATAAGGGAATATACGGAGTTTGGGACTGTGGACAGGATAATTGAACTCCGGCTTAGTAATTATATATCATCCACACAAGCTGAACTGCAGGCCATTCTGGCGTGTTTGGAGGAAGTACGTCATGACGACAAAAATGTTTTTGTATTTGTCGATATCCGAGGAGCACTGGAGTCCTTAAACAGTCGAAACCCAGTCTTCATGTCTATAGTAGAGGACTGTAAGAAAAGGATAACTGAGATACAGCTGAAAGGTCATAGTGTGAAATTCATGTGGATTCCATCTCATGTTGGAATAGTGCTCAACGAGGTGGCGGATGACTTGGCCAAACGTGCCACATCAAAACCACAAGTTGACATTGAATGTGAATTCACAATGAGACAAATAAGAAGCAAAATCAGAAATATTCAGGCACAGGCTGGAGTGGAGAGGAGAGAGATAATGTATGAGAGAAGTCAAACCATGCAACACTACATGTATGTGAGTCAAAACACCCATTTCACTTATGGTAAAAGGAGAAATGCTTGGAGTGACTGTGTACATGCGGCTCAGGCTTGGGTACAAATATTACTGGGAATATGGGATAGATGTTCATGATAATGACACGAAGTGTAAACTATGTGGTATGTTAAGGTCTCACACCCTGGCCCATTATGTTCTTGATTGTCCGTTGATTAATGTATATAGAAACACTGAGATAAGGACTGTTCCTGAACAAATAGCCTGGATGTGTCACAACGGAAAGGTTGATGATATTCTTGTGAGATATAAGAATTTTGCACCAAGACTGTAATATTTTGTTGAATTATCTGCAGGTGTCTTGCAAATTGTCTATACAGTATACCTCGGTCATAAAAGTATTTGTGTGTACGTCTGATACCATACTCCTTGTGTAAAGGAGGAAATGTATATGTTTACCTCTCAGATTGGTTGGTAATATGTTTATTGTTTATGATGTGTGTCTATGTATGTATTAACACGTTGTACTGAACGGGGTGAGAATAGCTTGAGCTACCTCATCCCTTTGTGTGTATTTTACATCAATAAACTTATTTCAATTTCAATTTCAAATTCTGTTCACCTCGCAGTAAGTAGGTACCCAGGAGTTAGTCAGCTTGTTGAGGGGTTGTATCCTGGAGGGGGTCAGTACTTCGACCCCGTGGGAGGGGGGGGGACCTCGATATAAGCCTAACGTGTACTGTATATATCAAATGGCTGCCTGTCCCCCGACATTATTATTATTATTATTATTATTTTTATTATTATTATTATTATTATTATTATTATTTATTTGTATTGCATACATTTTAATGTATTTAATAATAGATTATAAAATAATATTTTAATATTTATAAAATAATAATATCTTTTTATAAAATAATATTTTATGCGCCTTTATATCACAGACTACCCTGCAGATAGACACTTGCACACGTTTTCTGTGATAACGAAGGTAATCTATGCTAAAGAAACTGTAGAATATAGCACGAATTTAAGGCTAACTCATTATTTTTTCAAGCGCTTGGCGTGCACGATTCGTTGACAAATTCATGAAGGCTGCGCTTGAGGTTGAAACTTTATATATGCTGTGCGTGTGTCTCTTAAAGCCACACGCACCGCTAATGCGTGTGGCATTAAGAGCTGCAGTTGTGCATGTTTTACAACCCAATGTTACCCAGCCAGTCCCAAGATGTCACGCACAGTTCCTCATTTAGACAGAGCTCAGTAATTATGCTGGGCTTTAGGAAAGAGTGTAATCTATCTATACGAGAAAATGTCTGTGCAAGGTTGGAGGCCAGACGTTTGAGGCTAACCTCACCAACTTCGACACATGAAACATGTGGGGTATAGGAGTGTCATGGGCCAGTCAGGGTCCACACTCTACAACCCGTTCTCGCACTTTCTTACAGTCAATATTGACTTATTAAATACGTGCACATGTGACATACTAAACATACTAGTTTACCTTGAAAAGCTTCATAGAAAACACCGACCTTACCTAACCTTCTTAGTATGTTAAGATAAGCATCTTATTGCTTCGTAATTACATTATAACTTAACCTATTATAGGTATAGGTTAAGTAATTACTTAATTGTACTTTATATATATATATATATATATATATATATATAAAGTACAGCTGGTCAGTGAAGAGTGGTAAAGCTCTCTCACGCTGTCATGAGGAGCGCCGTCATCAGGAGAGTGAACGAGGCCCCGACAGTGAGTAGTTCATGTGTGGGACCTGACAGCTAAGTGGACAGCGCTTCGGATTCGTAGTCCTGAGGTTGCGGGTTCGATTCCCGGTGGAGGCAGAAAGAAATGGGCACAGTTTCTTTTACCCTGATCCATCTGTTGCCTAGCAGTAAATAAGTCCCTGGGAGTTAGCCCGCTGCTACGGGCTGCTTCCTGGGGGGGTGTAACAAAAAGGGACGGGAACACTAAGCCCCGAAATCATTTCAAGATAACCTTAAAATAACCCAGCGTGGAGACGGTAGTTGGAGATGAGGAGGGAAGATGCCAGGAAGTGGTCATATGCCAGGTAATGCCACACAGATACACCGGATAAAGAGATAAAGGGAAGCGGACAACAAGCAGATACAAAGGCATTCAGGGAGAAAGAACCCCGGCGTCATGGCGTCTGGTGGAGGTTTACGCAGCGTCTCTCCTACAAATATTGACGATACCTTTGAGGACACTGGGGAACCACTGTTGCATACCACACATTTAGATCATGAACATCACCCGGTCTTAGAAGAGGATCTAGATGGAGATCTTCTAGACAGCAAACATCACAGCAAGGCAAACAGATTGGAGGCGAAACGCCGCTAACTTACAGAGGTAAACAGAGACCATGCCGGCACCACGCGGCCTCAGTATCAACCTCCACAGCTCAACCAAGGTAGGCCAAGTTCTTCTGATTAGTAAACTTTCATCATTGCCTTTGATGGCGAAGAGGAAAATGTGTTTAGAAATAGCCGGGCACAAAGTATCTTATATAATGCCATTCCCAAGATATTCGGGATCAACGTGCACAATATGAGACCAAATAAACAGAAAACCCTGATCGCAGTGGACCACAAACATGGCGAAGAACTAAAGCTTTCAGACATTACTGACATCTGTGGCCATAAAGGCAAGTGCTACAAACCACTTGGGGACCGATTAACAAAATATGTAATCCGACATGTGGTAGACATCAGTGTAGACGACATCAAAGCACAACTTGAGACACATGACATCCCGATCCATGGAATCAAAAAAATTTATGCGAAGAACAAACGGAGAACTGAGTGATACAGGCACTGCTCTGCTCACCTTACTAGACTACATCCCCCCTGAGAGGATTTGGTTAAACGGCTTCCTCCATAAACTAGAGGTGTATATACCACGTCCCACTCAGTGTTTTAAATGTAAAGGTTTTAACCATACCTGGAAAGGCTGCACCAAAGACATTAAATGTGGGAAATGCTCTGGTTCCCATTACACGCAAGATTGTACATCAGATACACTTACCTGCTCAAACTGTGGTGGCGACCACGACATTACGTTCAAACAATGTCCCTCATACATAGCAGCAGCAGCAAAAACTAAGGTTCTCCCTACCAACAACCTGCTATACAGTAGTGCACTGAAACAACCTAACACAGCCCATCATCAAACACTACCTCACACTCAAACACAACCCTTGCTTGTACCTGATATATCTGTCACCGACACTCCCACAACCCCAGGGTCCAACCATCCCTCACAAAATGCACAACTGAGTCCTGATCTTGTTGAAACTCTTGTCACTCACATTGAAAATGATTTGTTGAAACTTTTGTCCCACGCATCGAAAATGCACTAGAAAAGACGCTGGACCGACTTTTAACTAAATTCTTTACACAAGTAACACAACCCGCCCCTGAGGCTGACCCAAAAGACATCCCATCAACAGCTACAGACACTGACATCCGCCCGAACAAAGCCACCATTGCTGGACACACATTGTTTGAACAGATGATAGAAAAACTCATAAATAACTCCCTAGCACACCTTACCAAACTCATTCCACAGGCTGACTTGCCACAAACCCAAACTACCAGTACCAAGAGTAAGACACAGCCCACATCCACATCTAGGTATCCAACACGTACTACTACTGGCATGCCAAGGAAAACAGACACATCCATAACCCACACATCCTAAATGGCTCCCCTAACCTTCATGACTTGGAACGCAAAAAGCATTAAAACATCCCTCACAGAACTTAAGTAATTCCTTTACTCATCCAAACCGGACTTAGCTTTCATAACCGAATCCTGGCTCACTCCCAAACAAAATCCTATTTTTAAAAACTTTCAGATGCAGAGACTGGACAGACCAAACCGTATGGTTGGTGGTATTTTCCTCCTAACACGGAGTAACATGACGTGTAAACCTGTAACGCTTACACATTTTGTAAATGGTAAACTAGAAATTTTAGCATGCCTAATACCCTACAATGGTACACACATATCCTTTCTGGGTATATACAACCCTGGTGGAACAATAAATTTAAACGAACTGTAATTCTATCTTAACCAATTACGACACCCGATCATTGTTACAGGTGATCTGAATGCAAACCACCCCACATGGAGTAGAGGTACCCAAAATACTGCAGGCACCGATTTATATAACTACTTAGACACTACACCATATACTCTTCTTTTCCGCCCTACCTTGCAACCTACTTTAACTACATAACCAATTATGAAGTCTCACTGGACATCTGCTTTGGCTCTGCACACTTTCAACATGAACTACAGTTTCATACTGGACCAGATATTGGAAGTGACCACAAACCCCTAATTATAAAATTTACTAACTTTCAGCCACCAACCCACCCCCTAACGCTCCCCAAATGGAACATTAAGAAACTAGATAAGAAAAAATGGGCTGATGCTGTCTGTCTCCCAGATACAGACGATGTAGACCCCAACACGTGACTGTCCACAATCACCTCGGCCATAAATTCTGCAGCCACCCAAATGTTCAAGAAAACTTCAGGACATAGGTCCAAAAAACCACTTAAACCGTGGTGGAACGCGGAATGTGCACGAACAGTCGCTTTACGCCGACGAGCCATACAAAAACAAAGACGTCAACCCTCCCTACAGAACGGCGGGCTACAGCAGAAGCCAAAAAAAACATACTGTCAGCAAAGCGAACATCATGGGCAAAATTTTGTGACAACCTCACACCCACTACGCCACATTCAAAAGTCTGGGCTACATTTAACAGCATTAAAGGTCGCCCAACATTCCCTTCGTTTCCCCTGATGATCAACGGTTCACTCTGTCAAACACCTCAGGAGCGTACAAATGTTCTTGCTGAATGTCTTAAAGTTACCCTCTCAACACCCTTCATGCCCTAGAACTCCCCCTCAGACAAGAAATTGACCGTGCCATACTGCTACCCATGCCCGGCGTCGACAACATGTACACCTTAAGCGAGCTACAATTAGCCTGAGCCCGCCTACCTCTTGGCAAGGCACCTGGAGAGGATGGAATTCCATATGAACTCATTAAATATCTTCCATCAACTGCACATAGTACTCTCCTAAACTATTACAACCTATGCTGGACTCACGGAAATATTCCCTCACAAACAGATTTGAGATTAAATTCCTATGGATACCATCACATGTTGGCATCTCAAGGCATGACACTGTTGATATGCTTGCAAAGACAGCCTGTAGAAAATGAAAATCTTACCGACCTAACAATTTCACAAAGACCTGAAAGTTGTAGCATTAAATATTATGACAGATATCGTGAGGAGACATTCACATATGGGACTAATAGAACAAGAACCCGGCAATGTGATGTTATAGTGGCCAGAATACGCCTGGAATATAAACGTATCTGGCAGCTTTCTCAAAACCCAAATGTCGAGTACACAATGTGTCAACTTTGTGAAAGAGGAAATATGCACTCTCTTGAACATTATATTGTAGAATGTCCCATACTGACTGACTTTCGCCCTCCTGGGCTAAGGTATGCTGAACTGTGTAATTACTATATGAGTACTGGAACACTTGATGATATATTGGACTTGTATCCAAGATTGACCATGTAATGTATCAATTATACAATGTATATATATGATGTAACTATATAACCTGAGCTTGTAAAAGCACCTTCATCACCTTCAATGATTATGTGCTTAATTGCACACTAGTTTCTTTATCAGCTATCTCACCCTGTCAGAGTAAATGAGACAAATGTATGTGAATGCATGTGTGTGTATATATGTATGTATATGTGAGTGTGTATGTATATGTATGGGTATAAAGTATATATGGAAGCTGATCAGAATTACATTTCACCTTTGTGAATGTACATTAATGACACTATGTAAAAGACACATCAAACACCTTATGTAGGGCATACGTAAATTTGTGTATCTATGTATTTACGTATGTAGGTTAGCTTAGCATTTTAAAAGCACCGAATCACCTTCTGTGGTTGAGTGTTCAATAAACCCTTGAACTATATGTTTAACACTTCTCTAACCCTGTCCATGGAGGACAGAAGAAAATGTATATATGCTGGTTAGCATTGTAAATGTGTGGCCACGTCTGTGGTAGAAAAAAAATGGCAGACCAGTATTATTCTTCCGTTCCTTAAACCAGGAAAAGACCCATCCCAACCTGTGTCATACAGACCTATCTCCTTACTATCATGCCTCAGTAAATCATGGAAAGACTTGTACATACTCGCCTCCAATGGTACCTAAAGTATAATAATATTATACCATCACTCCAAGCTGGATTTCGACCGCAATGCTCCACACTTGATCAAATACTTTGCCTTGAACATGAAATCCGCACCTCCCTCAGAAGCAGTAAATTTTGTATTGTTCTCTACCTAGACCTCAAAGGAGCTTTTGATAGCATTCCTCATACTTGCCTCCTCGCAAAGCTTGCGCATTTAGGCGTACAGGGAAGATTACTTTTATGGTTAAAATCCTATCTTACGAACAGGACCTCTAAAGTCTATATACAAGGCGAGTTTTCCGATAGCATCCCAATACAAACGGGTGTCCCACAAGGCTCCATACTAAGCCCAACCCTTTTTGCTGCATTCTTAGCAGATTTGCCTAACACCCATCCTGTTCACCTCTCGGCGTACGCCGACGACTTAACACTGTATTATTCAGACAATACCCTACCTAATGCAGTCTCAACAATGCAAACAGCACTTGATCACCTCATAGATTGGACACAACAATGGGGCCTTCAAGTTAGTACTACCAAAACCTATTATCAAATTTTCACTAAAAAAAAAGACTACTTCATCTACCCACCCTCACAATACAATACACTCCCATCCAACACGTACGAGAACATAAATACCTCGGCATGCACTTAGACTCGCCCTCACTTACCTGGAAAGCACACATTCAACACCTTAAACAGACGACACAACCCCGACTCGCCATACTGAAAGCCCTCACTGGCACCACCTGGGGAGCACACCATAAAATCCTGCTCCGTTTCTATACAACCAACATTCGCAGCCAACTAGACTATTGTTGCCAAGCATATGCGTCGGCTGCGCCTACTAGCCTACAGAGCCTAGAGGTCATCCAAAACAATGCCATGCGACTTATATGTGGCGCAATGCGTTCCACTCCTATCCTCGGACTTTGCGGGGAAACGGGCCTCACAAGCCTAGCCACCAGACGAGACATAATGTGTGCCAACTATCTGTCACTCTGTACCACTGCTCACCAGACACACCCATACAGATCAAACATTAACCCAACAGTTAACCCACACATACCCCGCTTCCCAACCAATCACTCTCAACCTTTCCTCACACAGGCTACAAATAACCTCAATATAGACTTCTCTCTACTACAAAACTGTGAAACCCAACTTACTGTTCCCACTATTCCACCTTGGCTTTATACAACTCCTAATACAGCAATACAACTCGAAGACAACATTCCAAAGTCTGCACCAAACTCAGCCATAGCCTCAGTCTTTGTCTCAACAATGACAAATTGCTACCCAAATACCACAGCGATTTATACAGATGGATCTCGCATCATCATGAACAACGTACCCTCGGTCACTAGCGCTGTATGGATACCGGAATACCATCTCAAGCAGGGATGGTGATTACCAAACCAACTATCTGTTTTCACAGCTGAATTATATGCCTTATATCAAGCTCTCCAAATAATCACAACATTACCAATCGGGACATATACAATCTGCAGTGACTCCAAGAGTGCGATTCAAGCCATTACATACTCTTCAACAACGTGCAAGGAGTTTGTTTACCCATGTCTTCAACTTCTACATGAACATCGATTGAACGGTTATGATACCTTTATCCAATGGGTCCCACCGCATTGTGGTATTCTCCATAATGAACTAGTAGATCAACTAGCCAAAGCAATGCACAACACGCCTCACATTATCCGTCATCCAATTCCCCATGTTGCACGTAAAGGAGCCTTCAAAAATACCATCACCCAAGATTTTGCGACGAAATGGAAAACGTCATGCTCACCTTTGTACTACGGGTCCATTAAAAAGAAATGGGAAACTTGGAAACATGTCAGATATAAAAGCAGAGAAATTGATATAGCGATGACCAGATTAAGGCTGGGACACACCAAACTGGCAGCACACAGCTCTAAGTACAGAACAGACATCAACGAACTCTGCATCCACTGTCAGGTGCCTGAAACAGTCGAACACTATCTCCTTCACTGCTTCCGACATTATAGTGCCAGAGTACATTTCAAACAAGTACTTATCTCACTTAAAATATTGAGTGGTCGTCTGCCGTTGCTGAGTGGCGGTTGCTGTGGGGGGTTGTGGAGCTCCCGCTGGTCGGGGCCCCACCTGCCAGTATGGACGGGGCTGGTACTAGCCGTCTTCGAAGAATAGACACAGTGCGGCTGGATTTTTCTGCTAATGTGGACTGGCCCGTTGTTGAAGTTGCCCTCCTCGACGTCCTCCGTGTTGACGGCCCCGAGCTCCTGGGCTTAGAGAAGTTGTCGCCCGCCCGTGTTGCGGTGTCATTCGCCACGTCACATGTATACCGGGAGTTTGTGGCCCGCTGGAATGGCTGCACGCTTCCTCTTCCGGCCTCGGCTGTGTCTGTAGAGGTCTCGGATCCCTGGGGGCCCTTGACGTTTGTGAGTATTCACGGCGTGCCGGTGACCTTCCCCGAGGCTGCCCTCATGGCCTTGTTTATGCGGTTTGGGTCGGTGGTGAAGCACCGGTTCAACACTTTGAGTGCAGGCCAACTGAAGGGGGTCCGGCTGGGTTCACGCACTCTTGTCATGCGGCTCACGAGCCCTATACCGTCCAGGGCCTCGTATCGTGGGCTGTCTCTGAGGACTTTCTATCAGGGGCAGACCCGAACGTGTTTCCGGTGTGGTGCTGAGGGCCACGTCGTGGCCGGTTGTGACGCTCCTCATACAGAAGCCCCTTCAGTTTTCCTAGAGGATGATTTCCCTCGCTTATCTGTGCATGTGGACTCCCCGGCGGATTCTCGCTCTGTGCAGGTGCCTGGTGTGGATCCCGCGGCAGTTCCGGATGTCACTACGTCTGGACCGGATGTGTGTGCCCAGCCGGTGAACTCGGGGGACCTGGGGGCGCCTGTTTCGGACCTTCATCGTTTGGTGACTGTGGAGGTGCATCCGCATCCGATGGCCTTGGGGGATGCTGTAGGGGTGGTGCCTGCGTCTCCTGCTGAAGGCAATGTGCTTCCCGGGGCTGACGGTGCGGTGGTATGTGTGTCTGCACCCACGTCCTCTGCCTCGTCGCCTCTGGGAGTTTCCTCGTTGACGAGTACCTCTTCTAGTCTGCATGTTCCGTCGCCCTCCCTGGATACCTCACGTGTGCTGACGTCTTCCCTTCCGCCTGTTGTGTCTCTTCCTTCTCCTCCTCCGGTCTCCGTTCCTGGGGGTGGCTTTTTGCCCCGCGTTATTGAGGCTGCTGTTCTGCGTGAACGTGCTGCCCCGATTTTGGGGCCGCCTGTCGATAGTTCTTCTGGTACACCGCTTGTTGGGGGTGATAGCTCCGACGATCAGCAGCCTCTTTTTAAGCGCCGTCGCTCGGCTCGGGGTGCGTCACCTCACCGGTCGTGGGCAGAGGAGTGTGAAGCATTGGAGGACGATGATGTGGCCGACGCTGTGTTGCCTTCTGAGTTGGATGCTGTGCCTCCTGCTGGTGGCTCCCCTCAGTGGGCTGTTGCCCCTGGTAAGAGCGACCTTGTGGTGGTGTTGACGAAGGATGTGAAGCGGGGGGCCTCTGCTCCTGTTCCGGTTGGTGGGGGCACTGGGGCCCCTGCAGAGCCACCCTCCGCAGGTCTCGGTGCGGTTCCTGACATTGAACGGTGTGCACGCCCTAGTGGGCGGGCCGGTGTGCGGCCTGCCGTGCAGTCAGATGTGCTTCCCAGTGTGCGCCCGTGTGTCCAGCGTCCTCGGGGGGAAACCTGTCCCTTTTGTCCTCTCGACCGGCGAGGTGCTCGACGGATCTACGGCAACTGCGACTTTTAAGTGTACTGACTTGGTGCGTCCTGTTCCCTGGTGCCCATCTACCATCTGGGTTCCACAAGCGCAGTGTTTTGTCTCGGGAGTGACAAATTCGATGCCTCGGCCTACTGCAGCTCCTGGGTGTATGATTCCTGAAAGTGACCAACTTGTTTGGGAGGCTTATTGTTTACGGTTTCCTGCTCGGGAGTACCCGGAGAAGTATGAGTGATTGGTTTATTGGTGTGTTTGGTTTCTGTCTATGTTGTGCGTGATGTTTCCCCGGTGCCTGCGTGCACAGGTGGGTGTCCTTGTCTGTGCGTGTGGGTGGTGTGGGTGTTGTTCTTGCCCCTGCGTGGCTTGTTTTCTTGTATGTTTTGTGCTTTGCATTTGGTGTGTGTGTTTGTGTTGTGGTTGTGTGCGGTTGTGGGTGTTTGGTGTTATTTCTTTCGTGTCGTTGCGCTCGCCCTGTGTATTGTGTTGGGGTGGCGGGCGGTGTTGTTGTGTATGTCGCTTGTGTGCGTGTGTTTATTATCTTGTCCTTGTGACATTGCTTTATTAGGTGTGCGGCATTGTTGTGTTTATGTTATCTCTGTATTTCCCTGTTTATGTCTTTACATGTTTTTTGTTTTTATTTTTTGTTGTTTCCTGTAGCTCTGTACTTATGCCTCTGTGTCGGTGGTTTATGAGGCCTGTTGTTGTTATGTACTAATCTGCACCCGAGTTTGGGTTGTTGGGATGGGCTTGTTTTGTGTTTACTGTCTGTATTTCTGTACTTCCGTTTTTTGTGGGTGTGACTGTTTTATGTTATTTATGTCGTGTTATTTATTTGTAAAGTACTGTTTTTTTGTTTGTTTGTTTGTGTGTGTGTGTGTGTGTGTGTGTGTGTGTGTGTGTGTGTGTGTGTGTGTGTGTGTGTGTGTGTGTGTGTGTGTGTGTGTGTGTGTGTGTACCCTCCAGTGCCCGTTTCGGGGTTTTCTCATTGTGCCGTATTTTGTGTGTTTTATATCTTGGTTTTTGTTGTGTACGTTTAGTTTGCGTCCGTGTTTCCGTACTTTGTTATGTTTGTCCTGTATGTATGTATGTTTGTTTTCTATTGTCTGGTTGTATATTGTGTATTTCTTTTATAAAACTAAAATTTTGTATATGTGTGAGTGTCTGGTTTATTCTGTGTATGTTTGTTGTGTCTTTCCATGTCCGTAATGCGTCCGTTTGTTGTATGTCCATTATTATGTTTCATTTTGTATTCGGACTAATGTCCCTGGAGTTTCTAGGGTCTTGTACTGCATTGTTCTCTTTTATGCCTGTGTTTCTGCTTGTGTTTCTGCTTATGTTTTGTTGTAATGTTCTTGTTCTTATGTTCATGTATATTGTGCTATACTTTGTATATTTCTTTTATAAAAATAACAAAAAAAAAAAAAAAAAATTAAAATACCCTTTACCATGGAGCATATATTAGGAGGCGGTGACCACTCGTTACAGGAAAAATACCAAATAGACAAAGCACTGGCTAAATATCTCCAGTCGACCAACAAATTGGGTCACATCTGACCCGCGCCACATTTATACCTGGCGCCACCAACAGCTAAACACAGACAACAACTGCCTCGTCACAGCACCAAGGATCAGCTGACGCCATAAACACAACACACCGCCCTACGGTGCGGCAAGTCTCCCTCTAACACACACCTCTGTTGTAGTCGCCGCTCCTCTGTCTACACCACAACGCAACAAGCACTTTTGAAACTCTTTTCATCCTCAACATAAACGCCTCTATCAACACCTGTACTGGTGCAGTCATCGGGAGGACAAACCCTTCATGCAAACTGCACCTACTATCAAGAAGAAGAAGGCATACAACATGGTCCTAGCAGACTAACATATTTAGTTTTCTTTCATGCAAGATCTATTTAAATTCACATAGAAAACGAACCGAATTTCATTCATGGTGAACTAGTGTATTTTTTCAAGGAACCCAAAGAATTGCAATAACTTTTTATTTTATCTCCTGGTTCAAATTGATGATAAAACCAGTGTCTGTCTGTCTGTCTGTCTGTCTGTCTGTCTGTCTGTCTGTCTGTCTGTCTGTCTGTCTGTCTGTCTGTCTGTCTGTCTGTCTGTCTGTCTGTCTGTCTGTCTGTCTGTCTGTCTGTCTGTCTGTCTGTCTGTCTGTCTGTCTGTCGGTCGGTCGGTCGGTCGGTCGGTCGGTCGGTCGGTCGGTCGGTCGGTCGGTCGGTCGGTCGGTCGGTCGGTCTGTCTGTCTGTCTGTCTGTCTGTCTGTCTGTCTGTCTGTCTGTCTGTCTGTCTGTCTGTCTGTCTGTCTGTCTGTCTGTCTGTCTGTCTGTCTGTCTGTCTGTCTGTCTGTCTGTCTGTCTGTCTGTCTGTCTCTCTCTCTCTCTCTCTCTCTCTCTCTCTCTCTCTCTCTCTCTCTCTCTCTCTCTCTCTCTCTCTCTCTCTCTCTCTCTCTCTCTCTCTCTCTCTCTCTCTCTCTCTCTCTCTATAATAATAATAATAATAATAATAATAATAATTTTTATTTAGGCAAAGGTACATACATAAAGAGATTTTACAAAGTTTGTTGGCTTTATAGATAAGAGCTAGTACATACAATGCCTAAAGCCACTATTACGCAAAGCGTTTCGGGCTCGCGCTCTCTCTCTCTCTCTCTCTCTCTCTCTCTCTCTCTCTCTCTCTCTCTCTCTCTCTCTCTCTCTCTCTCTCTCTCTCTCTCTCTCTCTCTCTCTCACAGAGAGACACCGGGGGGGGGGGGACTGGGTCAGGGACTCCGGCGATAACCAGATAAACGACACGACTGTTGCTTGACGACCCCCGTGTGCTGGTACTCTGGTGAGAGGCTCCTGGTGCTGGTACTCTGGTGAGAGGCTCCTGGTGCTGGTACTCTGGTGAGAGGCTCCTGGTACTGGTACTCTGGTGGGAGGCTCCTGGTACTGGTACTCTGGTGAGAGGCTCCTGGTACTGGTACTCTGGTGAGAGGCTCCTGGTACTGGTACTCTGGTGAGAGGCTCCTGGTGCTGGTACTCTGGTGAGAGGCTCCTGGTGCTGGTACTCTGGTGGGAGGCTCCTGGTGCTGGTACTCTGGTGAGAGGCTCCTGGTACTCTGGTGAGAGGCTCCTGGTGCTGGTACTCTGGTGAGAGGCTCCTGGTGCTGGTACTCTGGTGGGAGGCTCCTGGTGCTGGTACTCTGGTGAGAGGCTCCTGGTACTGGTACTCTGGTGGGAGGCTCCTGGTGCTGGTACTCTGGTGAGAGGCTCCTGGTACTGGTACTCTGGTGGGAGGCTCCTGGTGCTGGTACTCTGGTGGGAGGCTCCTGGTGATGGTACTCTGGTGGGAGGCTCCCGTGTGCTGGTACTCTGGTGGGAGGCTCCTGGTGCTGGTACTCTGGTGGCAGGTTTCCTGGTACTGGTACTCTGGTGGGAGGCTCCTGGTGCTGGTACTCTGGTGAGAGGCTCCTGGTGATGGTACTCTGGTGAGAGGCTCCTGGTACTGGTACTCTGGTGGGAGGCTCCTGGTGCTGGTACTCTGGTGGGAGGCTCCTGGTGCTGGTACTCTGGTGGGAGGCTCCTGGTGATGGTACTCTGGTGGGAGGCTCCTGGTGCTGGTACTCTGGTGAGAGGCTCCTGGTGCTGGTACTCTGGTGAGAGGCTCCTGGTGATGGTACTCTGGTGAGAGGCTCCTGGTGCTGGTACTCTGGTGAGAGGCTCCTGGTACTGGTACTCTGGTGAGAGGCTCCTGGTGCTGGTACTCTGGTGAGAGGCTCCTGGTACTCTGGTGGGAGGCTCCTGGTGATGGTACTCTGGTGAGAGGCTCCTGGTGCTGGTACTCTGGTGAGAGGCTCCTGGTACTCTGGTGGGAGGCTCCTGGTGATGGTACTCTGGTGAGAGGCTCCTGGTGCTGGTACTGTGGTGAGAGACTCCTGGTGCTGGTACTCTGGTGGGAGGCTCCTGGTGCTGGTACTCTGGTGGGAGGCTCCTGGTGCTGGTACTCTGGTGGGAGGCTCCTGGTGCTGGTACTCTGGTGGGAGGCTCATGGTGCTGGTACTCTGGTGGAAGGCTCCCGGTGCTGGTACTCTGGTGGGAGGCTCCTGGTGCTGGTACTCTGGTGGGAGGCTCCTGGTGCTGGTACTCTGGTGGGAGGCTCCTGGTGCTGGTACTCTTGGGATCGAGAGCCTCCTAGGTACTTTCTATGAATTCCTGAGACTACACAGGTACCAGGGCTTCCAGGACTACTCAGGTACTTTCCTTAATTTAATCTCCCGGACTACCAGGTACTTTTATTGAACTGAAAGTACCTAGTTACTTCGTTGAGCTCCCAAAGCCACCTAAATGCTTTTCCTGAGCTCATGAGAGTTCTCATGTACTGTCCTGGAGCTCCAAAGATTACCCAGGTACTTTTTGTGAGCTTGTAGGAATACCCAGATTCAGGGCTCCTGAGACGACTCGGTACTTTCCTTCGGCTGATGAGACTACCCCCAGGTACTCCATTGACCTCCTGAGACTATCCAAGTACTATTTTTCGAGCTGAGGCTCCCCAAATGGTCTATTGTGCTGCTGTGACTATCCAGGCACTTTCCTTGAGCTCCTGAAAGTATCCAAAGTACTTCCCTTGAGCTTCTGAGAGTATCCAAATAATTCCCTTGAACTTCTGAAAGTATCCAAAGTACTTCCCTTGAGCTCGAGAAAGTAACCAAGTACTTTGCTTGAGGTTCTCAGAGTACTACGTACTTTCATTAACTTCCTCAGAATACAAAGTACTGGTGGGGGGGGGGTGATATAGGGTCTTTACATGAATCAAGATTCTGTTATAATGCATAATTTATCCCCCATCTGTTGACTTTCGTGTCTGTTTGTTTACATTGTGTCTGCGGTGGTGGTGGGGGGGGGGGGGGTGTTTGGGAGAGAGGGAGAAGGAGAGGACGGGATGGAGGGAGAGAGTGAGGGAGAGGGAGAGGAGGGGATGGAGAGAGAGAGTGCGGGAGGTAAGAGGTATAATGAATGACCTTCCCTGAGACAAGAACGAGGTATACTAGTGTGATATAGTGAGTATAATGTTACCAGGTGAGGCGGGCAGCGTGACCACCTGCTCACACACCTGCCTCACCTGAGGCTACACGCTAATTACTCTCCCTGCTTCTGGCCACGTGTGTCCTCCACGTGTGTCTTGCTCATGTCTGTCTTTGTCTGGTGTATGTGAGTCTGGCCAGCACCTGTGGTGTTGTGGTGAGGTGCTGGTCGCCGGGTCCACGGTGGCTGACAGAGGGCTGCCTGGGGGATGTCTGAGGGCTGCCTGAGGGCACCTTGAGAGCTGCTTGAGGTCTGCTTGAGGGCTGCCTGAGGGCTGCCTGAGGGCTGCCTGAGGGCTGCTACCCCACCAGGAGTGAAATGATTTCTTCACCGAGAATACTGAACGCCGAGCACGCTAGGGCCCTAGTGCATCATACCAGAGCCCCCTAGTGCATCATACCAGGGCCCTAGTGCATCATACCAGGGCCCTAGTGCATCATACCAGGACCTAGTGCATCATACCAGGCCCCTAGCGCATCATACCAGGGGCCTAGTGCATCATACCAGGACCTAGTGCACCATACCAGGGTCAAGTGCATCATACCAGGACACTAATGCATCATACCAGGTCCTAGTGCATCATACCAGGGCCTTAGTGCACCATACCAGGGCCTAGTTCATCATACCAGGGCCTTAGGTCATCATACCAAGGCCTTAGTTCATCATACCAGGGGCCCTAGTGCATGATACCAGGGCCCTAGTGCATCATACCAGGGCCTAGTGCATCATACCAGGCCCCTAGCGCATCATACCAGGGCCCTAGTGCATCATACCAGGACCTACTGCACCATACCAGGGTCTAGTGCATCATACCAGGGCCTTAGTGCATCATACCAGGAACTTAGTTCATCATACCAGGGCCCTAGTGCATCATACCAGGGGCCTAGGGCAACATACCAGGACCCTAGTGCATCATACTAGGATCCTAGTGCATCATACCAGGGTCCTAGTGCATCATACTAGGATCCTAGTGCATCATACCAGGGGCCTAGGGCATCATACCAGGACCCTAGTGCATCATACTAGGATCCTAGTGCATCATACCAGGTCCTAGTGCATCATACCAGGGCCTTAGTGCACCATACCAGGGCCTAGTTCATCATACCAGGGCCTTAGGTCATCATACCAAGGCCTTAGTTCATCATACCAGGGGCCCTAGTGCATGATACCAGGGCCCTAGTGCATCATACCAGGGCCTAGTGCATCATACCAGGCCCCTAGCGCATCATACCAGGGCCCTAGTGCATCATACCAGGACCTACTGCACCATACCAGGGTCTAGTGCATCATACCAGGGCCTTAGTGCATCATACCAGGAACTTAGTTCATCATACCAGGGCCCTAGTGCATCATACCAGGGGCCTAGGGCAACATACCAGGACCCTAGTGCATCATACTAGGATCCTAGTGCATCATACCAGGGTCCTAGTGCATCATACTAGGATCCTAGTGCATCATACCAGGGGCCTAGGGCATCATACCAGGACCCTAGTGCATCATACTAGGATCCTAGTGCATCATACCAGGGTCCTAGTGCATCATACCAGGGTCTTAGTTCATCATACCAGGGCCCTAGTGCATCATACCAGGGGCCTTAGTGCATCATACCAGGGCCCTAGTGCATCATACCAGGGCCCTAGTGCATCATACCAGGGGCCTTAGTGCATCATACCAGGGCCCTAGTGCATCATACCAGTGCCCTAGTGCACCATACCAGGGCCTTAGGTCATCATACCAAGTCCTTAGTTCATCATACCAGAGCCCTAGTGCATCATACCAGGGCCCTAGTGCATCATACCTGGGCCCTAGTGCATCATACCAGGGCCCAAGTGCCTCATACCAGGGCCTCGTGCATCATACCAGGGCCCTAGTGCATGATACCAGGGCCCTAGTGAATCATACCAGGGTCTAGTACATCATACCAGGGCCCTAGTGCATCATACCAGGGCCCTAGTGCATCATACCAGGACCTAGTGCACCATACCAGGGTCTTAGTGCATCATACCAGGACCTTAGTGCATCATACCAGGGCCCTAGGGCAACATACCAGGACCCTAGTGAATCATACCAGGACCCTAGTGCATCATACCAGGGCCCTAGTGCATCATACCAGGGCCCTAGTGCATCATACCAGGACCTAGTGGACCATACCAGGGTCTTAGTGCATCATACCAGGGCTCTAGGGTGTTACGGCCCTCTCGGGACGCAACGGGGTTCTTGCTCTGATGTTGCTAGAGGAAGAATTAGGTATCCGTTCCCAAGCCAGTAGTGGCTATCAAGGGATGAGATCCGTGACGCAAGTAACTTAAAAGGGAGTATGGAAAGATAGTTAAGAACTTAATATTATAATTAACACCATCACCATTTAAATATATATAATAATAGAGTACACAAAGGGGGGGGGTAATAATGCTATGCAAGGGGATTATTCACTGTTGTCTTCTGCTGAAGACTCTGGTGCCACACCACTTTCGGTGCCGATTCCTTGGTGCTTTCTTCGTGGCCTCAAGACGTGTCTTCTGGAACGCCGAGCCTACCCTGGCCACAGGTCAGCCACAACACAGGTCCACTGGGGGCACCGTCGTGGAGGCCGTCAACCACACGTCCAGCAGGTCTGCTGGCAGGTACTGAGCCAACAAGGCTGGTACGGCTACTCCACGAACGATAAAAGGGGTACGCCCTAGACAGGAGTCTCGTGTGATATCACCAATCACCCTCCTGTCCTCAATACCCCAGTGGATTATCGTCTCCAACCGTCGGTCCCGGGTAAATCCTTCCACTGCCACTCCACTGGCAGGCTTAACACACCACAGTGTTCTTCCGGGGGGACGACGTCACAACAGCTGCAGCAAACTTCACAGTATGGAGACTGGCTGCCTCGGGTAGACTGACTCCACCTTCAACACAGTGGTCCCAGGTCGGCTCTGTAAGCAGACACGTCATTAATAACCGGGACACTAATACACCACACTCACAGGCTCAGATACAAACGCCCGACATATCCACTCCCTAGATGGCGCTGTCGTCGGAGCACCACCTCACCAGAGGTCAGGAGCGGCGGTGTTGAGCGCTGAACCAGACTGGAAACTGGTCCTCGAGGCCAGTACACGCTGTCCTCACTAGGTGTCGTCGTTCGTTTGGCGGGGGTTTCGGGAGCTGACCCACAGATGGCGTGTTTGTCACTGCTCCAGGCTCGGACGTTGAATCCGGGTTCGTAACATAGGGCAACATACCAGGACCCTAGTGAATCATACCAGGACCCTAGTGCATCATACCAGGGTCCTAGTGCATCATTCTAGGGCCTTAGTTCATCATACCAAGGCCTTAATTCATCATACCAGGGCTTTAGTGCATCATACCAGGGCTTTAGTTCATCATACTAGGCCCCTAGTGCATCATACCAGGGCCTTAGTTCATCATACCAGGGCCTTAGTTCATCATACCAGGGCCTTAGTTCATCATACCAGGGCCCTAGTGCATCTTACCAGGGCTTTAGTTCATCATACCAGGGCCCTAGTGCATCATACCAGGGCTTTAGTTCATCATACCAGGGCCCTAGTGCATCATACCAGGGCTTTAGTTCATCATACCAGGGCCCTAGTGCATCATACCAGGGCTTTAGTTCATCATACCAGGGCCCTAGTGCATCATACCAGGGCTTTAGTTCATCATACCAGGGCCCTAGTGCATCATACCAGGGCTTTAGTTCATCATACCAGGGCCCTAGTGCATCATACCAGGGCTTTAGTTCATCATAATAGGGCATAAGTGCATCATACCAGGGCTTTAGTTCATCATAATAGGGCATAAGTGCATGATATCAGAGCGGTTGTTCATGACACCTGGTCGTTAATACATGATACCAGTCTTAGTACATAATATTAGGCTTTAGTACATAATACATAGGACTAGTACATGTCGCAGAGACTAGTATATAATGTCGGGACTAGTACATGATGGTAGGGGGTTCAGTACATTATATGGGTCATAATGAGTCATTATATTTATACATAATGTCAAGGCCGTTGTGCATACGTCGATCCTCATACTGAGTGAAACGTTCACTTATAACCACTCTAGAATTGATCTAATTCAATAGATATTTTACATTAGAAGAAGACTACTTGGCCTGATACCCTACTGATGACATTTACCATGCGTGAGAGTGAGTGTGTGGTGGAGGAGTGGCTGGCGGGAGAGTGGCTGGCAGTGTTGTGGGACTAGTTGTTGTATTCCTCCGCGCGCACACTGGTCCTGTCGCGGCCACCACCACCACCCGCTCACTTCTTCTGGGAATTATAAACATGCACCGCTTTGGCACTCACCTTTATTGGTGGAGGAAGCCACTTCCACACACACACACACACACACACACACACACACACACACACACACACACACACACACACACACACACACACACACACACACACACACAAACACACACACACACACACACACAAACACACACACACACACACACACCACACACACACACACACACACACACACGCACAAACACACACACACACACACACACACACACACACACACACACACACACACACACACACACACACACACACACACACACAAACACACACACACACACAGGCCTAGGGGCCTCGTAGCCTGGTGGATATCGCGCAGGACTCGTAATTCTGTGGCGCGGGTTCGATTCCCGCACGAGGCAGAAACAAATGGGCAAAGTTTCTTTCACCCTAAGTGCCCCTGTTACCTAGCAGTAAATAGGTACCTGGGAGTTAGTCAGCTGTCACGGGCTGCTTCCTGGGTTGTGTGTGTGTGTGTGGTGTGAGAAAAAAAAAGTAGTTAGTAAACAGTTGATTGACAGTTGAGAGGCGGGCCGAAAGAGCAAAGCTCAACCCCCACAAAAACACAACTAGTAAACACACACACACACACACACACACACAAAAGCTGTGACGACGCGTGAAAGAGACCTGGGCGTGGACGTAACACCTAATCTAACTCCTGAGGCACCTATAAATAGGATAACGACAGCAGCGTACTCTACACTGGCGAAAGTTAGAACATCATTCAGAAACCTAAATAAGGAGGCATTTAGGGCGCTTTACACTGCCTACGTAAGGCCAGTCTTAGAGTATGCTGTCCCATCATGGAGCCCCCCCATCCTGAAGAAACACATAAGGAAACAGGAAAAGGTTCAGAAGTTTGCAACAAGATTCGTCCCAGAGTTACGAGGGATGGGGTATGAGGAGCGCCTGAAGGAACTGAACCTTACGACACTAGAAAAAAGAAGGGAGAGGGGGGATATGATAGGAACGTATAAAATACTCAGGGTGATTGACAGAGTGGACATAGACGAAATGTTCACACGTAATAGTAACAGAACGAGGGGACATGGATGAAAGCTGGAAAATCAGATGAGTCACAGAGATGTTAGGAAGTTTTCTTTTAGCGTGAGAGTAGTGGAAAAATGGAATGCACTTAAGGAGCAGGTTGTGGAAGCAAACAATATCCATAGCTTTAAAACTAGGTATGATATAACCAGGAGTCATTGCTTTAAACCCAACCTGTAACCCAAGAGATGCCGGGTGATGTTCAGGTCACCAGGAGCCCAACTGGTGACCTACACATCCACCGGAGACCACCAGCAGCATGTGCGAGGCTGGCCACATACATCAATATTATCTCTCGTAGTGGAAGTCGTAGACCAATATTATCTGTGGTGGTGGGACTCTTAGACCAATATTATCTGTGGTGGTGGGACTCTTAGACCAATATTATCTGTGGTGGTGGGACTCTTAGACCAATATTATCTGTGGTGGTGGGACTCTTAGACCAATATTATCTGTGGTGGTGGGACTCTTAGACCAATATTATCTGTGGTGGTGGGACTCTTAGACCAATATTATCTGTGGTGGTGGGACTCTTAGACCAATATTATCTGTGGTGGTGGTGGGACTCGTAGATTAATCTATCAATATCTATACGAGAGACTATCTGAGCTTGGAAATGGACTCGCTCAACTTCCGTACATGAAGCATGTGGGGTGGGGGAGTGTCATAGGTTAGTCGAAGTCACCAATGACACTCCGACACTTTAAGAAAAATCGGCATTTGACCGTCCCCCACCGCGGGGATATACATGTTCAGGTCTTAAATATTGGCCTGGTTGATACCTGGTTACCTGGCCGTGTTGTCCATAATCTTATTTAGCAGTTTCGCGGAGAGAGAAGGAGAGAGAGAGACAGAGAGAGAGAACGAGAGAGAGGAGATTGTGGGAGAGGAGGGATGTTTGAAGAGGGGGAAGGAGAGGGTTAGTGGCCCATGGCCCATGCCACTAACTCACAGCTCTTGATCATAAACTCACAGTCCCTGGCCACTAACGGACAGTCCCTGGCCACTAACGGACAGTCCCTGGCCACTAACAGACAGTCCCTGGCCACTAACAGACAGTCCCTGGCCACTAACAGACAGTCCCTGGCTACTAACAGACAGTCCCTGGCCACTAACGGACAGTCCCTGGCCACTAACGGACAGTCCCTGGCCACTAACAGACAGTCCCTGGCCACTAACAGACAGTCCCTGGCCACTAACAGACAGTCCCTGGCCACTAACAGACAGTCCCTGGCCACTAACAGACAGTCCCTGGCTACTAACAGACAGTCCCTGGCCACTAACAGACAGTCCCTGGCTACTAACAGACAGTCCCTGGCCACTAACAGACAGTCCCTGGCCACTAACAGACAGTCCCTGGCCACTAACAGACAGTCCCTGGCCACTAACGGACAGTCCCTGGCCACTAACGGACAGTCCCTGGCCACTAACAGACAGTCCCTGGCCACTAACAGACAGTCCCTGGCCACTAACAGACAGTCCCTGGCCACTAACGGACAGTCCCTGGCCACTAACGGACAGTCCCTGGCCACTAACAGACAGTCCCTGGCCACTAACGGACAGTCCCTGGCCACTAACGGACAGTCCCTGGCCACTAACAGACAGTCCCTGGCCACTAACAGACAGTCCCTGGCCACTAACAGACAGTCCCTGGCTACTAACAGACAGTCCCTGGCCACTAACGGACAGTCCCTGGCCACTAACAGACAGTCCCTGGCCACTAACGGACAGTCCCTGGCCACTAACAGACAGTCCCTGGCCACTAACGGACAGTCCCTGGCCACTAACAGACAGTCCCTGGCCACTAACGGACAGTCCCTGGCCACTAACAGACAGTCCCTGGCCACTAACAGACAGTCCCTGGCCACTAACGGACAGTCCCTGGCCACTAACAGACAGTCCCTGGCCACTAACGGACAGTCCCTGGCCACTAACAGACAGTCCCTGGCCACTAACGGGCAGTCCCTGGCCACTAACGGACAGTCCCTGACCACGGGGTGAGGCCACACCTGCCCCCCCCCCCCGCCAGTACTGTTGGCAACACGCTAATATCGAACATCAATACGGTGGTGGAGGGTTGATGCTCCGGCCACCGTAGCCCTCACCTTGCTGGAGTGTACACTGTTCCTCTGTCTACACCTCCCCTGGGGGCACACCTCCCCTTGTGGGCACACCTCCCCTGGGGGCACACCTCCCCTGGGGGCACACCTCCCCTTCTGGGCACACCTCCCCTGGGGGCACACCTCCCCTGGGGGCACACCTCCCCTGGGGGCACACCTCCCCTGGGGGCACACCTCCCCTTGTGGGCACACCTCCCCTGGGGGCACACCTCCCCTGGGGGCACACCTCCCCTTGTGGGCACACCTCCCCTTGTGGGCACACCTCCCCTGGGGGCACACCTCCCCTGGGGGCACACCTCCCCTGGGGGCACACCTCCCCTTGTGGGCACACCTCCCCTGGGGGCACACCTCCCCTGGGGGCACACCTCCCCTGGGGGCACACCTCCCCTTGTGGGCACACCTCCCCTGGGGGCACACCTCCCCTGGGGGCACACCTCCCCTGGGTGTACACCTTGATCGTGTGTACACATCACCAGGGTGTACACCTCACCTGTGTTAACTACACCAGGATGACGGTGAAGTTAATCTTCTATCCATTTCAAAGTTGAGTGGGAATCTAATTCCCTCCTTCCTTTTCTTGATGTTCATGTTCACAGCTCTGTGTCTGGGTTCTCTTTCTCTGTCTACCATAAACCCATGCATAGTGGCATGTACATTCATTTCTTTTCCTACCATCCTCCTTCTGTTAAGAAAAGTGTCCTCGTCTCTCTCTTCCTCCGCGCTCTACGCATCAGCGACCCTCAGTTTCTTGATTCTGAAATTGCCTTTATCTACAAATCATTCTCTCGCCTTGGTTATCCTTTGCATTTCATCAACTGTGCCCACTCTCAAGCTAAACGAAATTTCTTTCATCCTAAACCTGCTTCCAACACTACTAGCACTGTACTATGTCTTCCCTTCATATCTGAACTCAAAACTTTTACCAATACCTTTCGTCCTCTTGACATTAAACTCGCCTTTCGACAAACTAACACACTTCGTAGCAATCTAGTTCACACTGCTCCTCCTGCTTCTAATGCTGCTGGTGTCTACTCTATTTCCTGTTCATCTTGTCCTCTCCAATACTTTGGCGAAACTGGCCGTACACTGAATGACAGACTTAAAGAACACAAGAGAAGTGTTATGTCTGCAGACACTAACAATGCTCTCTTCTGCCATGTGAGGGATTCTAATCATCCCATTGATTGGTCTTCCTCCAAAATAATCTTTCCTGCCTCTACTCTACACAGACGCCGTCTTGTAGAATCGGCTCTTATACACAATGTACCCAACATGAACTTGAGTCCTGGCTTTGTTGCTGTGGACTCTTCCCTTTCACAGTATATACTCTAATCTTTCTAACAAACGTGACCTAACATAAGCTTACCCCTTCCATTTATCTTTCTTTCTCTTCCCTTTTCTTTTTTTTCTGTTCATTGTTTTCTCTTACGTTCCCTTGCTATCCTATTACTATCCCCCTTCTCATTCGATGGTTATAATAGGAGCTGCCTCGTATGGGCCAATGAACCTTCTGCAGTTCTTATTCCTACTACTATCCCCTCTACTACACCTTATCTTTCGTACCTTTTGCCTTGCTCCTCACCTCTCTCTTGCCTATTTACTGCCTTCATCACCTTCCTCCAGCACAATCGACTTGAGAATGGTCCAGGACGGACCGAAACGTCGTCGTCCCTTCATCTTCTAGTGTGTGGTCTGGTCAACATACACCGGGGTGTACACGTCACCAGTGATAACTTCACCGGGGTGTACACCTCACCAGTGATAACTTCACCAGGGTGTACACCTCCCCAGTGATAACTTCACTAGGGTGTACACCTTACCAGTGATAACTTCACCAGGGTGTACACCTCCCCAGTGATAACTTCACTAGGGTGTACACCTCACCAGTGATAACTTTACCAGGGTGTACACCTCCCCTGTGATAACTTCACTAGGGTGTACACCTCACCAGTGTTAACTTCACCAGGGTGTACACCTCACCAGTGTTAACTTCACCAGGGTGTACACCTCACCAGTGTTAACTTCACCAGGGTGTACACCTCACCAGGGTGTACACCTCACCAGTGTTAACTTCACCAGGGTGTACACCTCACCAGTGTTAACTTCACCAAGGTGTACACCTCACCAGTGTTAACTTCACCAGGGTGTACACCTCACCAGTGTTAACTTCACCAGGGTGTACACCTCACCAGTGTTAACTTCACCAGGGTGTACACCTCACCAGTGTTAACTTCACCAGGGTGTACACCTCACCAGTGTTAACTTCACCAGGGTGTACACCTCACCAGTGTTAACTTCACCAGGGTGTACACCTCACCAGTGTTAACTTCACCAGGGTGTACACCTCACCAGTGTTAACTTCACCAGGGTGTACACCTCACCAGTGATAACTTCACCAGGGTGTACACCTCACCAGTGTTAACTTCACCATGGTGTACACCTCACCAGTGTTAACTTCACCAGGGTGTACACCTCCCCAGTGTTAACTTCACCAGGGTGTACACCTCACCAGTGTTAACTTCACCATGGTGTACACCTCACCAGTGTTAACTTCACCAGGGTGTACACCTCCCCAGTGTTAACTTCACCAGGGTGTACACCTCACCAGTGTTAACTTCACCAGGGTGTACACCTCACCAGTGTTAACTTCACCAGGGTGTACCTCACCAGTGTACTTCACCCCCTCCCCAGTGTTAACTTCACCAGGGTGTACACCTCACCAGTGTTAACTTCACCAGGGTGTACACCTCACCAGTGTTAACTTCACCAGGGTGTACACCTCACCAGTGTTAACTTCACCAGGGTGTACACCTCACCAGTGTTAACTTCACCAGGGTGTACACCTCACCAGTGTTAACTTCACCAGGGTGTACACCTCACCAGTGTTAACTTCACCAGGGTGTACACCTCACCAGTGTTAACTTCACCAGGGTGTACACCTCACCAGTGTTAACTTCACCAGGGTGTACACCTCACCAGTGTTTAACTTCACCAGGTGTACACCTCCACCAGTGTAACTTCACCAGGCGTGTACACCTCACCAGTGTTAACTTTCACCAGGGTGTACCTCACCAGTACCTTCACCAGGTGTAAGTGTTAACTTCACCAGGGTGTACACTTCACCAGTGTTAAACTTCACCAGGGTGTACACCTCACCAGTGTTAAACTTCACCAGGGTGTACACCTCACCAGTGTTAACTTCACCAGGGTGTACACTCACCAGTGTTAACTTCACCAGGGTGTACACCTCACCAGTGTTAACTTCACCAGGGTGTACACCTCACCAGTGTTAACTTCACCAGGGTGTACACTTCACCAGTGTTAACTTCACCAGGGTGTACACTCACCAGTGTTAACTTCACCAGGGTGTACACTTCACCAGTGTTAACTTCCACCAGGGTACACTTCACCAGTGTTAACTTCACCAGGTGTACACTCCACCAGTGTTCACTTCACCAGGGTGTACACTTCACCAGTGTTAACTTCACCAGGGTGTACACTTCACCAGTGTTAACTTCACCAGGGGTACACTTCACCAGTGTTAACTTCACCAGGGTGTACACCTCACCAGTGTTAACTTCACCAGGGTGTACACCTCACCAGTGTTAACTTCACCAGGGTGTACACCTCACCAGTGTTAACTTCACCAGGGTGTACACCTCACCAGTGTTAACTTCACCAGGGTGTACACCTCACCAGTGTTAACTTCACCAGGGTGTACACCTCACCAGTGTTAACTTCACCAGGGTGTACACCTCACCAGTGTTAACTTCACCAGGGTGTACACTTCACCAGTGTTAACTTCACCAGGGTGTACACTTCACCAGTGTTAACTTCACCAGGGTGTACACTTCACCAGTGTTAACTTCACCAGGGTGTACACTTCACCAGTGTTAACTTCACCAGGGTGTACACTTCACCAGTGTTAACTTCACCAGGGTGTACACTTCACCAGTGTTAACTTCACCAGGGTGTACACTTCACCAGTGTTAACTTCACCAGGGTGTACACTTCACCAGTGTTAACTTCACCAGGGTGTACACTTCACCAGTGTTAACTTCACCAGGGTGTACACCTTCACCAGTGTTAACTTCACCAGGGTGTACACCTTCACCAGTGTTAACTTCACCAGGGTGTACACTTCACCAGTGTTAACTTCACCAGGGTGTACACCTCACCAGTGTTAACTTCACCAGGGTGTACACTTCACCAGTGTTAACTTCACCAGGGTGTACACCTCACCAGTGTTAACTTCACCAGGGTGTACACTTCACCAGTGTTAACTTCACCAGGGTGTACACTTCACCAGTGTTAACTTCACCAGGGTGTACACTTCACCAGTGTTAACTTCACCAGGGTGTACACCTCACCAGTGTTAACTTCACCAGGGTGTACACCTCACCAGTGTTAACTTCACCAGGGTGTACACCTCACCAGTGTTAACTTCACCAGGGTGTACACCTTCACCAGTGTTAACTTCACCAGGGTGTACACCTCACCAGTGTTAACTTCACCAGGGTGTACACTTCACCAGTGTTAACTTCACCAGGGTGTACACTTCACCAGTGTTAACTTCACCAGGGTGTACACCTCACCAGTGTTAACTTCACCAGGGTGTACACTTCACCAGTGTTAACTTCACCAGGGTGTACACCTTCACCAGTGTTAACTTCACCAGGGTGTACACCTCACCAGTGTTAACTTCACCAGGGTGTACACCTTCACCAGTGTTAACTTCACCAGGGTGTACACTTCACCAGTGTTAACTTCACCAGGGTGTACACCTCACCAGTGTTAACTTCACCAGGGTGTACACTTCACCAGTGTTAACTTCACCAGGGTGTACACTTCACCAGTGTTAACTTCACCAGGGTGTACACCTCACCAGTGTTAACTTCACCAGGGTGTACACTTCACCAGTGTTAACTTCACCAGGGTGTACACCTTCACCAGTGTTAACTTCACCAGGGTGTACACTTCACCAGTGTTAACTTCACCAGGGTGTACACCTTCACCAGTGTTAACTTCACCAGGGTGTACACCTTCACCAGTGTTAACTTCACCAGGGTGTACACCTCACCAGTGTTAACTTCACCAGGGTGTACACCTCACCAGTGTTAACTTCACCAGGGTGTACACTTCACAGTGTTAACTTCACCAGGGTGTACACCTCACCAGTGTTAACTTCACCAGGGTGTACACTCACCAGTGTTAACTTCACCAGGGTGTACACTTCACCAGTGTTAACTTCACCAGGGTGTACACCTCACCAGTGTTAACTTCACCAGGGTGTACACCTCACCAGTGTTAACTTCACCAGGGTGTACACTTCACCAGTGTTAACTTCACCAGGGTGTACACCTCACCAGTGTTAACTTCACCAGGGTGTACACCTCACCAGTGTTAACTTCACCAGGGTGTACACCTCACCAGTGTTAACTTCACCAGGGTGTTACACTCACCAGTGTTAACTTCACCAGGGTGTACACCTCACCAGTGTTAACTTCACCAGGGTGTACACTTCACCAGTGTTAACTTCACCAGGGTGTACACCTCACCAGTGTTAACTTCACCAGGGTGTACACCTCACCAGTGATAACTTCACCAGGGTGTACACCTCACCAGTGTTAACTTCACCAGGGTGTACACTTCACCAGTGTTAACTTCACCAGGGTGTACACCTCACCAGTGTTAACTTCACCAGGGTGTACACTTCACCAGTGTTAACTTCACCAGGGTGTACACCTCACCAGTGTTAACTTCACCAGGGTGTACACCTCACCAGTGATAACTTCACCAGGGTGTACCCCTCACCAGTGTTAACTTCACCAGGGTGTACACTTCACCAGTGTTAACTTCACCAGGGTGTACACCTCACCAGTGTTAACTTCACCAGGGTGTACACCTCACCAGTGTTAACTTCACCAGGGTGTACACCTCACCAGTGTTAACTTCACCAGGGTGTACACCTCACCAGTGTTAACTTCACCAGGGTGTACACTTCACCAGTGTTAACTTCACCAGGGTGTACACTCACCAGTGTTAACTTCACCAGGGTGTACACCTCACCAGTGATTAACTTCACCAGGGTGGTGTACACCTCACCATGTGTTAACTTCACCAGGGTGTACACTTCACCAGTGGTCTAACTTCCGACCAGGGTGTACACCTCACCAGTGTTAACGTTCTACCAAGGGTGTAGACTTCACCTAGTGTTAACGGTGTCACACAGGGTGTACACTTCACCAGTGTTAAACTTCACCAGGGTGTACACCTCACCAGTGTTGAACTGCACCAGGGTGGGTACACTTCACCAGTGTTAACTTTCACCGAGGGTGTACACCTTCGACCAGTGTTAACTTCACCAAAGGGTGTACACCCTCACCAGTGTAACTTCAACGCAGGGTGTACACTTCACAAATACGTTTAACGTCCCCAGGGTAGTTAACCTCACCAGTGTTTTACTTCACCAGGGTGTACACCTCACCAGTGTTAACTTCACCAGGGTGTACACTTCACCAGTGTTAACTTCACCAGGGGGTACACTTCACCCAGTGTTAACTTCATCCAGGGTGTACACCCACCAGTGTTAACTTCACCAGGGTTACACTTCACCAGTGTTAACTTCACCAGGGTGTACACTTCACCAGTGTTAACTTCACCAGGGTGTACACCTCACCAGTGTTAACTTCACCAGGGTGTACACTTCACCAGTGTTAACTTCACCAGGGTGTACACCTCACCAGTGTTAACAAACAATTTCTAAGTCCGAGTAGTTATGTTGTAACGCAACAGGTACAACACGGCTAGGAAGCCGGGCACCAGGAGCTGGACCTCACTGCCTCGTACACAATGATAAGGTAACTACTGACAGCAAAGTGCACATAGCAGCTATCAACGGAAAGGTTGAGAAATCAATCAATAGTTTGAATGTCAGCTCTCATCTTTCTCTTCCCACTGGGAGGCTGGTCACGCATCTCCCAAGGCTTTATGATGCACCTCACTCATTGTATCTCACTTGTGATTGTCTGATGGGTTGCCCAGCACTCACGGAGCCTATTGACTCACGCGCACGCACACAAACACACACACACTCACACACACACACTCACACACACACACACACACACACACACACACACACACACACACACACACACACACACACACACACACACACACACACACACACATCTCATTACATAAAAGTTACCAAACATGTCAGAATGAAGACATCGAGCAGCAGGTGTATGTGATCAGTAAGAGTCAGTGTTGACGTCCACAGTGTTGACGTCCACAGTGTTGACGTCCACAGTGTTGACGTCCACAGTGTTGACGTCCACAGTGTTGACGTCCACAGTGTTGACGTCCACAGTGTTGACGTCCACAGTGTTGACGTCCACAGTGTTGACGTCCACAGTGTTGACGTCCACAGTGTTGACGTCCACAGTGTTGACGTCTACAGTGTTGACGTCCACAGTGTTGACGTCCACAGTGTTGACGTCCACAGAGTTGACGTCCTCAGTGTTGACGTCCACAGTGTTGACGTACTCAGTGTTGACGTCCAGAGTGTTGACGTACACAGTGTTGACGTACTCAGTGTTGACGTACACAGTGTTGACGTACTCAGTGTTGACGTACTCAGTGTTGACGTCCACACTGTTGACGTACTCAGTGTTGACGTACTCAGTGTTGACGTACTCAGTGTTGACGTCCACAGTGTTGACGTCCACAGTGTTGACGTCCACAGTGTTGACGTCCTCAGTGTTGACGTCCACAGTGTTGACGTACTCAGTGTTGACGTCCACAGTGTTGACGTACAGAGTGTTGACGTACTCAGTGTTGACGTACACAGTGTTGACGTACTCAGTGTTGACGTCCACAGTGTTGACGTCCACAGTGTTGACGTCCACAGTGTTGACGTCCACAGTGTTGACGTACTCAGTGTTGACGTCCACAGTGTTGACGTCCACAGTGCTGACGTCCACAGTGTTGACGTACTCAGTGGTGACGTACTCAGTGTTGACGTCCACAGTGTTGACGTACTCAGTGTTGACGTACTCAGTGTTGACGTCCACAGTGTTGACGTCCACAGTGTTGACGTCCACAGTGTTGACGTACTCAGTGTTGACGTCCACAGTGTTGACGTCCACAGTGTTGACGTCCACAGTGTTGACGTACACAGTGTTGACGTACTCAGTGTTGATGTACTCAGTGTTGACGTCCACAGTGTTGACGTCCACAGTGTTGACGTCCACAGTGTTGACGTACTCAGTGTTGACGTCCACAGAGCCTACGTACACAGTGTTGACGTCCACAGTGTTGACGTCCACAGTGTTGACGTACACAGTGTTGACGTCCACAGTGTTGACGTCCACAGTGTTGACGTACACAGTGTTGACGTACTCAGTGTTGACGTACACAGTGTTGACGTACTCAGTGTTGACGTACTCAGTGTTGACGTCCACAGTGTTGACGTCCACAGTGTTGACGTCCACAGTGTTGACGTCCACAGTATTGACGTCCACAGTGTTGACGTACTCAGTGTTGACGTCCACAGTGTTGACGTCCACAGTGTTGACGTACACAGTGTTGACGTACTCAGTGTTGACGTACTCAGTGTTGACGTCCACAGTGTTGACGTACACAGTGTTGACGTACTCAGTGTTGACGTACACAGTGTTGACGTACTCAGTGTTGACGTACACAGTGTTGACGTACTCAGTGTTGACATCCACAGTGTTGACGTCCACAGTGTTGACGTCCACAGTGTTGACGTACTCAGTGTTGACGTCCACAGTGTTGACGTACACAGTGTTGACGTCCACAGTGTAGACGTCCACAGTGTTGATGTCCACAGTGTTGACGTCCACAGTGTTGACGTCCACAGTGTTGACGTCCACAGTGTTGACGTACACAGTGTTGACGTACTCAGTGATGACGTCTACAGTGTTGACGTCCACAGTGTTGACGTCCACAGTGTTGACGTACTCAGTGTTGACGTCCACAGTGTTGACGTCCACAGGGTTGATGTCCACAGTGTTGACGTCCACAGTGTTGACGTCCACAGTGTTGACGTACTCAGTGTTGACGTCCACAGTGTTGACGTACACAGTGTTGACGTACTCAGTGTTGACGTACTCAGTGTTGACGTACTCAGTGTTGACGTCCACAGTGTTAATGTCCACAGTGTTGACGTCCACAATGTTGACGTCCACAGTGTTGACGTACTCAGTGATGACGTCTACAGTGTTGACGTCCACAGTGTTGACGTCCACAGTGTTGACGTACTCAGTGTTGACGTCCACAGTGTTGACGTCCACAGTGTTGACGTACACAGTGTTGACGTACTCAGTGTTGACGTACTCAGTGTTGACGTACTCAGTGTTGACGTCCACAGTGTTGACGTCCACAGTGTTGACGTACTCAGTGTTGACGTCCACAGTGCCTACGTACACAGTGTTGACGTCCACAGTGTTGACGTCCACAGTGTTGACGTCCACAGTGTTGACGTCCACAGTGTTGACGTCCACAGTGTTGACGTACACAGTGTTGACGTACTCAGTGTTGACGTACTCAGTGTTGACGTCCACAGTGTTGACGTCCAAAGTGTTGACGTCCACAGTGTTGACGTACTCAGTGTTGACGTCCACAGTGTTGACGTCCACAGTCTTGACGTCCACAGTGTTGACGTACACAGTGTTGACGTACTCAGTGTTGATGTACTCAGTGTTGACGTCCACAGTGTTGACGTCCACAGTGTTGACGCCACAGTGTTGGCTTTCTCAGTGTTGACGTCCACAGTGTTGACGTACACAGTGTTGACGTCCACAGTGTTGACGTCCACAGTGTTGACGTACTCAGTGTTGACGTCCACAGTGTTGACGTCCACAGTGTTGACGTCCACAGTGTTGACGTCCACAGTGTTGACGTACACAGTGTTGACGTCCACAGTGTTGACGTCCACAGTGTTGACGTACACAGTGTTGACGTACTCAGTGTTGACGTCCATAGTTTTGACGTACACAGTGTTGACGTCCACAGTGTTGACGTCCACAGTGTTGACGTCCACAGTGTTGACGTCCACAGTGTTGACGTACTCAGTGTTGACGTCCACACTGTTGACGTACACAGTGTTGACGTACTCAGTGTTGACGTACACAGTGTTGACGTACTCAGTGTTGACGTACTCAGTGTTGACGTCCACAGTGTTGACGTCCACAGTGTTGACGTCCACAGTGTTGACGTCCACAGTGTTGACGTACTCAGTGTTGACGTCTACAGTGTTGACGTCCACAGTGTTGACGTCCACAGTGTTGACGTACTCAGTGTTGACGTCCACAGTGTTGACGTCCACAGTGTTGACGTACACAGTGTTGACGTACTCAGTATTGACGTACTCAGTGTTGACGTCCACAGTGTTGACGTACACAGTGTTGACGTACTCAGTGTTGACGTACACAGTGTTGACGTACTCAGTGTTGACGTCCACAGTGTTGACGTCCACAGTGTTGACGTCCACAGTGATGACGTCCACAGTGTTGGCGTACTCAGTGTTGACGTCCACAGTGTTGACGTCCACAGTGTTGACGTCCACAGTGTTGACGTACACAGTGTTGACGTCCACAGTGTTGACGTCCACAGGGTTGATGTCCACAGTGTTGACGTCCACAGTGTTGACGTCCACAGTATTGACGTACTCAGTGTTGACGTCCACAGTGTTGACGTACACAGTGTTGACGTACTCAGTGTTGACGTACTCAGTGTTGACGTACTCAGTGTTGACGTCCACAGTGTTGACGTACACAGTGTTGACGTACTCAGTGTTGACGTACTCAGTGTTGACGTACTCAGTGTTGACAGTCCACAGTGTTGACGTCCACAGTGTTGACGTCCACAGTGTTGACGTCCACAGTGTTGGCGTACTTCAGTGTTGACGTCCACAGTGTTGACGTACTCAGCGTTGACGTCCACAGTGTTGACATCCACAGTGTTGACGTACTCAGTGTTGACGTCCACAGTGTTGACGTACACAGTGTTGACGTCCACAGTGTTGACGTCCACAGTGTTGACGTACTCAGTGTTGACGTCCACAGTGTTGACGTCCACAGTGTTGACGTCCACAGTGTTGACGTCCACAGTGTTGACGTCCACAGTGTTGACGTACTCAGTGTTGACGTACTCAGTGTTGACGTCCACAGTCTTGACGTCCACAGTCTTGACGTCCACAGTGTTGACGTCCACAGTGTTGACGTACTCAGTGTTGACGTCCACAGTGTTGACGTCCACAGTGCTGACGTCCACAGTGTTGACGTACTCAGTGTTGACGTACTCAGTAGTTGACGTCCACAGTGTTGACGTACTCAGTGTTGACGTACTCAGTGTTGACGTCCACAGTGTTGACGTCCACAGTGTTGACGTCCACAGTGTTGACGTACTCAGTGTTGACGTCCACAGTGTTGACGTCCACAGTGTTGACGTCCACAGTGTTGACGTACACAGTGTTGACGTACTCAGTGTTGATGTACTCAGTGTTGACGTCCACAGTGTTGACGTCCACAGTGTTGACGTCCACAGTGTTGGACGTACTCAGTGTTGACGTCCACAGTGTTGACGTCCACAGGGTTGATGTCCACAGTGTTGACGTCCACAGTGTTGACGTCCACAGTGCCTACGTTAAACAGTGTTGACGTCCACAGTGTTGACGTCCACAGTGTTGACATACACAGTGTTGACGTCCCACAGTGTTGACGTCCACAGTGTTGACGTACACAGTCTTGACAGTACATCAGTGCGTTGACGTCTCACAAGTGTTGACGTACTCAGTGTTGCCGTCACAGTAGTTGACTGTACATCAGTGCTTGACGTCCACCAGTGTGACGTACACAGTGTTAGACGTACATCAGCTTGGTTGACGTCCACAAGTGTTGTGTGCCGTACATCATGTTGAAGTACTCAGTGTTGACCGGTACACCAGTGCTTGACGTCCACAGTGTTGACGTCCACAGTGTTGACGTACTACAAAGTTGGTTGAAGTACTCAGTGTTGACGTACATCAGTGGTTGTACGTCCACAAGTGTTGAACGTACAACAGTGTCGACGTATCATGTTCAGTGTTGACGTACACAGTGTTGTAAACGGACTCCAGTGTTGACGTACACAGTGTTGACAGGTACTCATGTGTTGACAGTCCATAGTGTTGACGTCCGACAGTGGGTTGATGTCCACAGTGTTGAACCGTACATCAGTGTTGAGTCCACATTGCCGACGTACACAGGTGTGACGTCCACAAGTGTTAGACGTCCACATGGTTGGACATACAGCAGTGTTGACGTCCACAGTGTTGACGTCCACAGTGTTGACGTCCCACAGTGTTCACGTCCACAGTGTTGACGTACTCAGTGTTGACGTCCACAGTGTTGACGTACACAGTGTTGACGTCCACAGTGTTGACGTCCACAGTGTTGATGTCCACAGTGTTGACGTCCACAGTGTTGACGTCCACAGTGTTGACGTCCACAGTGTTGACGTACACAGTGTTGACGTACTCAGTGATGACGTCTACAGTGTTGACGTCCACAGTGTTGACGTCCACAGTGTTGACGTACTCAGTGTTGACGTCCACAGTGTTGACGTCCACAGGGTTGATGTCCACAGTGTTGACGTCCACAGTGTTGACGTCCACAGTGTTGACGTACTCAGTGTTGACGTCCACAGTGTTGACGTACACAGTGTTGACGTACTCAGTGTTGACGTACTCAGTATTGACGTACTCAGTGTTGACGTCCACAGTGTTAATGTCCACAGTGTTGACGTCCACAATGTTGACGTCCACAGTGTTGACGTACTCAGTGATGACGCCTACAGTGTTGACGTCCACAGTGTTGACGTCCACAGTGTTGACGTACTCAGTGTTGACGTCCACAGTGTTGACGTCCAAAGTGTTGACGTCCACAGTGTTGACGTACTCAGTGTTGACGTCCACAGTGTTGACGTCCACAGTCTTGACGTCCACAGTGTTGACGTACACAGTGTTGACGTACTCAGTGTTGATGTACTCAGTGTTGACGTACTCAGTGTTGACGTACTCAGTGTTGACGTCCACAGTGTTGACGTCCACAGTGTTGACGTACTCAGTGTTGACGTCCACAGTGCCTACGTACACAGTGTTGACGTCCACAGTGTTGACGTCCACAGTGTTGACGTCCACAGTGTTGACGTACACAGTGTTGACGTACTCAGTGTTGACGTACTCAGTGTTGACGTCCACAGTGTTGACGTCCAAAGTGTTGACGTCCACAGTGTTGACGTACTCAGTGTTGACGTCCACAGTGTTGACGTCCACAGTCTTGACGTCCACAGTGTTGACGTACACAGTGTTGACGTACTCAGTGTTGATGTACTCAGTGTTGACGTCCACAGTGTTGACGTCCACAGTGTTGACGCCACAGTGTTGGCTTTCTCAGTGTTGACGTCCACAGTGTTGACGTACACAGTGTTGACGTCCACAGTGTTGACGTCCACAGTGTTGACGTACACAGTGTTGACGTACTCAGTGTTGACGTCCACAGTGTTGACGTCCACAGTGTTTACGTCCACAGTGTTGACGTCCACAGTGTTGACGTACACAGTGTTGACGTCCACAGTGTTGACGTCCACAGTGTTGACGTACAGTGTTGACGTACTCAGTGTTGACGTCCATAGTTTTGACGTACACAGTGTTGACGTCCACAGTGTTGACGTCCACAGTGTTGACGTCCACAGTGTTGACGTCCACAGTGTTGACGTACTCAGTGTTGGCGTACTCAGTGTTGACGTCCACAGTGTTGACGTCCACAGTGTTGACGTCCACAGTGTTCACGTCCACAGTGTTGACGTACTCAGTGTTGACGTCCACAGTGTTGACGTACACAGTGTTGACGTCCACAGTGTTGACGTCCACAGTGTTGATGTCCACAGTGTTGACGTCCACAGTGTTGACGTCCACAGTGTTGACGTCCACAGTGTTGACGTACACAGTGTTGACGTACTCAGTGATGACGTCTACAGTGTTGACGTCCACAGTGTTGACGTCCACAGTGTTGACGTACTCTGTGTTGACGTCCACAGTGTTGACGTCCACAGGGTTGATGTCCACAGTGTTGACGTCCACAGTGTTGACGTCCACAGTGTTGACGTACTCAGTGTTGACGTCCACAGTGTTGACGTACACAGTGTTGACGTACTCAGTGTTGACGTACTCAGTATTGACGTACTCAGTGTTGACGTCCACAGTGTTAATGTCCACAGTGTTGACGTCCACAATGTTGACGTCCACAGTGTTGACGTACTCAGTGATGACGCCTACAGTGTTGACGTCCACAGTGTTGACGTCCACAGTGTTGACGTACTCAGTGTTGACGTCCACAGTGTTGACGTCCAAAGTGTTGACGTCCACAGTGTTGACGTACTCAGTGTTGACGTCCACAGTGTTGACGTCCACAGTCTTGACGTCCACAGTGTTGACGTACACAGTGTTGACGTACTCAGTGTTGATGTACTCAGTGTTGACGTACTCAGTGTTGACGTACTCAGTGTTGACGTCCACAGTGTTGACGTCCACAGTGTTGACGTACTCAGTGTTGACGTCCACAGTGCCTACGTACACAGTGTTGACGTCCACAGTGTTGACGTCCACAGTGTTGACGTCCACAGTGTTGACGTACACAGTGTTGACGTACTCAGTGTTGACGTACTCAGTGTTGACGTCCACAGTGTTGACGTCCAAAGTGTTGACGTCCACAGTGTTGACGTACTCAGTGTTGACGTCCACAGTGTTGACGTCCACAGTCTTGACGTCCACAGTGTTGACGTACACAGTGTTGACGTACTCAGTGTTGATGTACTCAGTGTTGACGTCCACAGTGTTGACGTCCACAGTGTTGACGCCACAGTGTTAGCTTTCTCAGTGTTGACGTCCACAGTGTTGACGTACACAGTGTTGACGTCCACAGTGTTGACGTCCACAGTGTTGACGTACACAGTGTTGACGTACTCAGTGTTGACGTCCACAGTGTTGACGTCCACAGTGTTTACGTCCACAGTGTTGACGTCCACAGTGTTGACGTACACAGTGTTGACGTCCACAGTGTTGACGTCCACAGTGTTGACGTACAGTGTTGACGTACTCAGTGTTGACGTCCATAGTTTTGACGTACACAGTGTTGACGTCCACAGTGTTGACGTCCACAGTGTTGACGTCCACAGTGTTGACGTCCACAGTGTTGACGTACTCAGTGTTGACGTCCACACTGTTGACGTACACAGTGTTGACGTACTCAGTGTTGACGTACACAGTGTTGACGTACTCAGTGTTGACGTACTCAGTGTTGACGTCCACAGTGTTGACGTCCACAGTGTTGACGTCCACAGTGTTGACGTCCACAGTGTTGACGTACTCAGTGTTGACGTCTACAGTGTTGACGTCCACAGTGTTGACGTCCACAGTGTTGACGTACTCAGTGTTGACGTCCACAGTGTTGACGTCCACAGTGTTGACGTACACAGTGTTGACGTACTCAGTATTGACGTACTCAGTGTTGACGTCCACAGTGTTGACGTACACAGTGTTGACGTACTCAGTGTTGACGTACAGAGTGTTGACGTACTCAGTGTTGACGTCCACAGTGTTGACGTCCACAGTGTTGACGTCCACAGTGATGACGTCCACAGTTGTTGGCGTACTCAGTGTTGACGTCCACAGTGTTGACGTCCACAGTGTTGACGTCCACAGTGTTGACGTACACAGTGTTGACGTCCACAGTGTTGACGTCCACAGGGTTGATGTCCACAGTGTTGACGTCCACAGTGTTGACGTCCACAGTATTGACGTACTCAGTGTTGACGTCCACAGTGTTGACGTACACAGTGTTGACGTACTCAGTGTTGACGTACTCAGTGTTGACGTACTCAGTGTTGACGTCCACAGTGTTGACGTACACAGTGTTGACGTACTCAGTGTTGACGTACTCAGTGTTGACGTACTCAGTGTTGACGTCCACAGTGTTGACGTCCACAGTGTTGACGTCCACAGTGTTGACGTCCACAGTGTTGGCGTACTCAGTGTTGACGTCCACAGTGTTGACGTACTCAGCGTTGACGTCCACAGTGTTGACATCCACAGTGTTGACGTACTCAGTGTTGACGTCCACAGTGTTGACGTACACAGTGTTGACGTCCACAGTGTTGACGTCCACAGTGTTGACGTACTCAGTGTTGACGTCCACAGTGTTGACGTCCACAGTGTTGACGTCCACAGTGTTGACGTCCACAGTGTTGACGTCCACAGTGTTGACGTACTCAGTGTTGACGTACTCAGTGTTGACGTCCACAGTGTTGACGTCCACAGTGTTGACGTCCACAGTGTTGACGTCCACAGTGTTGACGTCCTCAGTGTTGACGTCCACAGTGTTGACGTACTCAGTGTTGACGTCCACAGTGTTGACGTCCACAGTGTTGACGTCCACAGTGTTGACGTCCACAGTGTTGACGTCCACAGTGTTGACGTCCACAGTGTTGACGTCCACAGTGTTGACGTCCACAGTGTTGACGTCCACAGTGTTGACGTCCACAGTGTTGACGTACACAGTGTTGACTTACTCAGTGTTGACGTACTCAGTGTTGACGTCCACAGTGTTGACGTACACAGTGTTGACTTACTCAGTGTTGACGTACTCAGTGTTGACGTACTCAGTGTTGACGTCCACAGTGTTGACGTCCACAGTGTTGACGTCCACAGTGTTGACGTACTCAGTGTTGACGTCCACAGTGTTGACGTACTCAGTGTTGACGTACTCAGTGTTGACGTCCACAGTGTTGACGTACTCAGTGTTGACGTACTCAGTGTTGACGTCCACAGTGTTGACGTACTCAGTGTTGACGTACTCAGTGTTGACGTCCACAGTGTTGACGTACTCAGTGTTGACGTACTCAGTGTTGACGTCCACAGTGTTGACGTACTCAGTGTTGACGTACTCAGTGTTGACGTCCACAGTGTTGACGTACTCAGTGTTGACGTCCACAGTGTTGACGTCCTCAGTGTTGACGTCCACAGTGTTGACGTCCACAGTGTTGACGTACTCAGTGTTGACGTACTCAGTGTTGACGTCCACAGTGTTGACGTACTCAGTGTTGACGTACTCAGTAATACATATGTATGCTAATAAAATATCAGGAATATAATACTAGTAATTTATATATATATTCCAGTAGTAATATATGTTAATATTTGATGTCCAATTAATGTGTTGATGTGATGTTAAGTGTTTGTTTGTTTGTGTTGCAGGCGAGGGGGCGCTGGGCCCCGCCCCCACCATGACGTCATCGTCCAGCCGCCCGCCCCGCTTCGTGCAGTGTTATGTCTGCCATAAGCAGTTTGGCTCTCACTCTATAGACATCCATGAGCCCAAGTGTCTCGGCAAGTGGAGGGCCTTCAACGCCACGCTCCCTAGGTCAGTGTCTCGACCCTTATTGTGAGTGTGTGT
>NC_091171.1:2092502-2201633 GCF_040958095.1 Procambarus clarkii
GTGGTATACCCTGGGTATACTATACTGGTGGTATTCCCTGAGTATACTATACTGGTGGTATACCCTGGGTATACTATACTGGTGGTATACTATACTGGTGGTATACCCTGGGTATACTATACTTGTGGTATACTCTGGGTATACTATACTGGTGGTATACCCTGGTATACTATACTGGTGGTATACCCTGGGTATACTATACTGGTGGTATACTCTGGGTATACTATACTGGTGGTATATCCTGGTATACTATACTGGTGGTATACCCTGGTATACTATACTGGTGGTATACTCTGGGTATACTATCCTGGTGGTATACTCTGGGTATACTATACTGGTGGTATACCCTGGGTATACTCTACTGGTGGTATCCCCTGTGTATACTCTACTGGTGGTATACTTTGGGTATACTATACTGGTGGTATACTCTGGGTATACTACACTGGGTATACAACGAAAATTAGGCAGGAAAGAGAAGGGTGGGCCGACTGCATTTTCCTGGATTGCCAAAAAGCCTTTGACACAGTACCCCATAAAAGGCTGTTAAAAAAGTTGGAGCAACAGGCAGGAGTAAAAGGGAAGGTGCTCCAGTGGATAAGGGAGTACTTAAGCAACAGGAAACAGCGAGTAACGGTGAGGGGGGAGACATCAGAGTGGCGAGATGTCACCAGCGGAGTCCCACAGGGCTCAGTACTTGGACCCATCCTGTTTCTAATATATGTGAACGATCTTCCAGAGGGTATAGACTCATTCCTCTCGATGTTTGCTGATGATGCAAAAATTATGAGAAGAATCAAGACGGATGAAGATAGACAGAGACTACAGGATGACCTGGATAAACTGGAGGAATGGTCTAGAAAATGGCTGCTGAAGTTCAACTCTGGAAAGTGTAAGGTGATGAAATTAGGCGAAGGGAGCAGGAGGCTGAACACAAGGTATCATCTGGGAGGGGAAATCCTGCAAGAATCAAATAGAGAGAAGGATCTGGGGGTTGATATCACACCGAACCTGTCCCCAGAGGCCCACATCAAAAGAATATCATCAGCGGCATATGCTAGACTGGCCAACATAAGAACTGCCTTCAGAAACTTGTGTAAGGAATCTTTCAGAACCCTGTATACCACTTATGTAAGACCAATCCTGGAGTATGCAGCTCCAGCCTGGAGTCCATACCTAGTTAAACACAAGACAAAGTTAGAGAAGATTCAGCGGTATGCCACCAGGCTCGTCCCGGAACTGAGAGGATTGAGCTACGAGGAAAGGCTAAAGGAGCTGAACCTCACATCCCTGGAAAACAGAAGAGTAAGGGGAGACATGATAACCACCTACAAAATTCTCAGGGGAATTGACAGGGTGGACAAAGACAAACTCTTCAGCACGGGTGGGACACGAACAAGGGGACACAGGTGGAAACTTAGTACCCAGATGAGCCACAGAGACGTTAGAAAGAATTTTTTCAGTGTCAGAGTAGTTAATAAATGGAATGCACTAGGAAGTGATGTGGTGGAGGCTGACTCCATACACAGTTTCAAATGTAGGTATGATAGAGCCCAGTAGGCTCAGGAATCTGTACACCAGTTGATTGACAGTTGAGAGGCGGGACCAAAGAGCCAAAGCTCAACCCCCGCAAGCACAATTAGGTCAGTACAATTAGGTGAGTACTGGTGGTATACTCTGGGTATACTATACTGGTGGTATACCCTGGGTATACTATACTTGTGGTATACTCTGGGTATACTTTACTGGTGGTATACTCTGGGTATACTATACTGGCGGTATACTCTTGGTATACTACACTGGTGGTATACCCTGGGTATACTATACTTGTGGTATACTCTGGGTATACTATTCTGGTGGTATACTCTGGGTATACTATACTGGCGGTATACTCTGGGTATACTATACTGGTGGTATACTCTGGGTATACTATACTGGTGGTATACCCTGGTTATACTATACTGGTGGTATACCCTGGATATACTATACTGGTGGTATACTCTGGGTATACTATACTGGTGGTATACCCTGGTATACTCTACTTGTGGTATTCCCTGGGTATACTATACTGGTGGTATACTCTGGGTATACTATACTGATGGTATACTCTGGGTATACTATACTGGTGGTATACCTTGGTATACTATACTGGTGGTATACTCTGGGTATACTATACTGGTGGCATACTCTGGGTATACTATACTGGTGGTATACTCTGGGTATACTATACTGGTGGTATACCCTGGTTATACTATACTGGTGGTATACCCTGGATATACTATACTGGTGGTATACTCTGGGTATACTATACTGGTGGTATACCCTGGTATACTCTACTTGTGGTATTCCCTGGGTATACTATACTGGTGGTATACTCTGGGTATACTATACTGATGGTATACTCTGGGTATACTATACTGGTGGTATACCTTGGTATACTATACTGGTGGTATACTCTGGGTATACTATACTGGTGGCATACTCTGGGTATACTATACTGGTGGTATACTCTGGGTATACTATACTGGTGGTATACCCTGGTATACTATACTGGTGGTATACACTACTGGTGGTATACCCTGGGTATACTATACTGGTGGTATACTATGTGTATACTATACTGGTGGTATACTCTGGGTATACTATACTGGTGGTATACCCTGGTATACTATACTGGTGGTATACTCTGGGTATACTATACTGGTGGTATACTCTGGGAATACTATACTGGTGGTATACTCTGGGTATACTATACTGGTGGTATACTCTGGGTATACTATACTGGTGGTATGCTATACTGGTGGTATACCCTGGTTATACTATACTGGTGGTATTCCCTGGATATACTATACTGGTGGTATACCCTGCTATACTATACTGGTGGTATACCCTGGTATACTATACTGGTGGTATACCCTGGTATACTATACTGGTGGTATACCCTGGATATACTATACTGGTTTTATACCCTGGTATACTATACTGGTGGTATACCCTGGTATACTATACTGGTGGTATACCCAGGGTATACTATACTGGTGGTATACCCTGGTATACTATACTGGTGGTATACCCTGGTATACTATACTGATGGTATACCCTGGTATACTATACTGATGGTATACCCTTGGTATACTATAATGGTGGTATACCCTGGGTATACTATTCTGATGGTATACCCTGGGTATACTATACTGAGGTATACCCTAGGTATACTATACTGGTGGTATACCCTGGGTATAATATACTGGTGGTATACCCTGGTATACTATACTGATGGTATACCCTAGGTATACTATCCTGGTGGTATACCCTGGGCATACTATTCTGATGGTATACCCTGGGTATACTATACTGGTGGTATACCCTGGGTATACTATACTGGTGGTATACCTTGGGCATACTATTCTGATGGTATACCCTGGGTATACTATACTGGTGGTATACCCTGGGTATACTATACTGGTGGTATACCTTGGGTATACTTTCTCCCGTCTGTTATGTGTTTAAAGAGATAAGTGATCATCTGGGCGCCACACGCCTCAACCACTCTGACGTAAATGTTGCACAAACGTCTGTGTTCTCTTTACTAAACGAATTTCTTGTGTTGGTCAACCTTGCGTGTGTTGCTGATGAGTCCTTTTGATATGGACTTGTTGTGATCAGTTGATATCATCATCTTAACTCTTCTTGTCTGTCTGATTTAAAGATGATATCCTCTTTCCTATGGCACGAACCTCGTCATCCCAGTAACAAAAGTCCACTTGGAACCGACATGCAGTTTCGTTACTTTGCACTTTGTCGAGTTTAACTCTTGTAGCCACCTGTGACTACTCTTTAGTTGTGTCGATATTATCCTGTTGCTTCTTGCAATCTTACGTTGTATTTATCCTGCTCATCATCAGTGATTACTAAGAGAAAGAATCTCTCTCCTCTCGTAAGTCACATAGGACTGGTACTGGCCCGTGACTGGCTTACTCGGAAAGGTTAGGAGAGGAAACTATCAATTAACGTTTTTCATGACGTCTTGAAACTTTAGGAGAACTTCCTGCCCTCCGAACCTACCAGAGGACTTAATTTACTATTTTGGAAAAAAAAATCATTTTTTTTTTCATTTTCCAATTACGTCCATTTTCGGCCATACGGGTAAAGAGCCAATTCAGCCGTAATTTGTAAGAGGACGGTTGTTGTCCTGTGTAGCAGAGCCGCTCCTCTACCCGGTCACCACCTGCCCTCTCACACCGGCCTCTTTATACACTTTCTGCACAAGTCTTCTGTGGGACACCACACAAGTGTTGTGTCCCACCAAAACCAAGTGTCGGTTTTGTGTGTGCGTGCATGTGCGTGTGCGTGTGCGTGTGTACTTACCTAATTGTGCTTGCGGGGGTTGAGGTCTGGTTCTTTGGTCATGTGTGTGTGTATGTGTGTGTGTGTGTGTGTGTGTGTGTGTGTGCGTGCATGTGCGTGTGCGTGTGCGTGTGTACTTACCTAATTGTGCTTGCGGGGGTTGAGGTCTGGCTCTTTGGTCCCGCCTCTCAACCGTCAATCAACAGGTGTACAGATTCCTGAGCCTATTGGGCTCTGTCATATCTACACTTGAAACTGTGTATGGAGTCAGCCTCCACCACATCACCCCCTAATGCATTCCATTTGTCAACCACTCTGACACTAAAAAAGTTCTTTCTAATATCTCTGTGGCTCATTTGGGCACTCAGTTTCCACCTGTGTCCCCTTGTGCGTGTTCCCCTTGTGTTAAATAGACTGTCTTTCTCTACCCTATCAATTCCCTTCAGAATCTTGAATGTGGTGATCATGTCCCCCCTAACTCTTCTGTCTTCCAGCGATGTGAAGTTTAATTCCCGTAGTCTCTCCTCGTAGCTCATACCTCTCAGCTCGGGTACTAGTCTGGTGGCAAACCTTTGAACCTTTTCCAGTTTAGTCTTATCCTTGACTAGATATGGACTCCATGCTGGGGCTGCATACTCCAGGATTGGCCTGACATATGTGGTATACAAAGTTCTGAATGATTCTTTACACAAGTTTCTGAATGCCGTTCGTATGTTGGCCAGCCTGGCATATGCCGCTGATGTTATCCGATTGATATGTGCTGCAGGAGACAGGTCTGGTGTGATATCAACCCCTAAGTCTTTTTCCTTCTCTGACTCCTGAAGAATTTCCTCTCCCAGATGATACCTTGTATCTGGCCTCCTGCTCCCTACACCTATCTTCATTACATTATATTTGGTTGGGTTAAACTCTAACAACCATTTGTTCGACCATTCCTTCAGCTTGTCTAGGTCTTCTTGAAGCCTCAAACAGTCCTCTTCTGTTTTAATCCTTCTCATAATTTTAGCATCGTCCGCAAACATTGAGAGAAATGAATCGATACCCTCCGGGAGATCATTTACATATATCAGAAACAAGATAGGACCGAGTACAGAGCCCTGTGGGACTCCACTGGTGACTTCACGCCAATCGGAGGTCTCACCCCTCACCGTAACTCTCTGCTTCCTATTGCTTAGATACTCACTTATCCACTGGAGCACCTTACCAGCTACACCTGCCTCTCTCTCCAGCTTATGTACCAGCCTCTTATGCGGTACTGTGTCAAAGGCTTTCCGACAATCCAAATAAATGCAGTCCGCCCAGCCCTCTCTTTCTTGCTTAATCTGTGTCACCTGATCGTAGAATTCTATCAAGCCTGTAAGGCAAGATTTACCCTCCCTGAACCCATGTTGGCGATTTGTCACGAAGTCCCTTCTCTCCAGATGTGTTACCAGGTTTTTTCTCACGATCTTCTCCATCACCTTGCATGGTATACAAGTCAAGGACACTGGCCTGTAGTTCAGTGCCTCTTGTCTGTGGCCCTTTTTGTATATTGGGACCACATTCGCCGTCTTCCATATTTCTGGTAGGTCTCCCGTCTCTAGTGACTTACTATACACTATGGAGAGTGGCAAGCAAATTGCCTCTGCACACTCTTTCAGTACCCATGGTGAGATCCCATCTGGACCAACAGCCTTTCTAACATCCAGATCCAGCAGGTGTCTCTTGACCTCCTCTCTCGTAATTTCAAACTCCTCCAAGGCCGCCTGGTTTATCTCCCTTTCTCCTAGCACAGTGACCTCACCCTGTTCTATTGTGAAGACCTCCTGGAACCTCTTGTTGAGTTCCTCACACACCTCTCTGTCATTCTCTGTATACCTGTCCTCGCCTGTTCTAAGTTTCAATACCTGTTCTTTCACTGTTGTTTTCCTTCTGATGTGACTGTGGAGTAGCTTTGGTTCGGTCTTGGCTTTGTTTGCTATATCATTTTCAAAATTTTTCTCTGCTTCTCTTCTCACCCTGACGTACTCATTCCTGGTTCTCTGGTATCTCTCTCTGCTTTCTGGTGTTCTGTTATTCCGGAAGTTCCTCCACGCCTTTTTGTTCAGTTTCTTCGCTTCCATACATGCCCTATTATACCATGGATTCTTCTGTTGTTTCTCGGATTTTTCCCTTTGGGCAGGGATGAACCTGTTTACTGCCTCCTGACACTTTTGGGTAACATAGTCCATCATACCCTATACAGACTTGTCTCTGAGGTCTGTGTCCCAAGGTATTTCACTTAGGAAACTTCTCATCTGTTCATAATTCCCCTTTCGGTATGCCAGCCTTTTGATTCCTAGTTCTTTTTGGGGGGAGATAAGTCCTAGCTCTACCAGGTACTCAAAGTTCAATACACTGTGGTCACTCATTCCCAAGGGCACTTCCATCTTAACTTCCCTTATATCCCATTCATTTAGGGTAAATATCAAATCAAGCATTGCTGGTTCATCTTCTCCTCTCATTCTTGTTGGTTCTTTGGTGTGCTGGCTTAGAAAGTTTCTTGTTGCCACGTCCAGCAACTTAGCTCTCCATGTTTCTGGTCCTCCATGTGGGTCTCTGTTCTTCCAATCTATCTTCGTATGGTTGAAGTCTCCCATAATTAGTAGTCCAGATCCATTCCTGCTAGCAACAGAAGCTGCTCTTTCTATTAGCAGCTTTCTCTTTGTGTGTGTGTGTGTGTGTGTGTATATGTACTCACCTAGTTGTACTCACCTAGTTGTGCTTGCGGGGGTTGAGCTCTGGCTCTTTGGTCCCGCCTCTCAACTGTCAATCAACAGGTGTACAGGTTCCTGAGCCTATTGGGCTCTATCATATCTACACTTGAAACTGTATATGGAGTCAGCCTCCACCACATCACTTCCTAATGCATCCCATTTGTCAACCACTCTGACACTAAAAAAGTTCTTTCTAATATCTCTGTAGCTCATTTGGGCACCCAGTTTCCACCTGTGTCCCCTAGTGCGTGTGCCCCTTGTGTTAAACAGCCTGTCTTTATCAACCCTGTCAATTCCCTTGAGGATCTTGAATGTGGTGATCATGTCCCCCCTAACTCTTCTGTCTTCCAACGAAGTGAGGTTTAATTCCCGTAGTCTCTCCTCGTAGCTCATACCTCTCAGCTCGGGTACTAGTCTGGTGGCAAACCTTTGAACCTTTTCCTTTTTAGTCTTATGCTTGACTAGATATGGACTCCATGCTGGTGCCGCATACTCCAGGATTGGTCTGTCATATGTGGTATATAATGTTCTGAAAGATTCTTTACACAAGTTTCTAAAGGCCGTTCTTATGTTAGCTAACCTAGCATATGCTGCTGCTGTTATCCTCTTGATATGAGCATCAGGGGACAGGTCTGGCGTGATATCAACCCCCAGGTCTTTCTCTCTCGCGGACTCTTGAAGTATTTCATCTCCCAAGTGATACCTTGTATCTGGTCTCCTGCTTCCTACCCCTATCTTCATTACATTACATTTGCTTGGATTAAACTCTAACAGCCATTTGTTCGACCATTCCTGCAGCTTGTCCAGGTCTTCTTGAAGCCTCAAGCTGTCCTCCTCTGTCTTAATCCTTCTCATAATTTTGGCGTCGTCAGCAAACATTGAGAGGAATGAGTGTATACCCTCTGGGAGATCATTTACGTATATCAGAAACAGGATAGGTCCAAGTACAGAGCCCTGTGGGACTCCACTGGTGACTTCACGCCAGTCTGAGGTCTCACCCCTCACTGTAACTCTCTGCTTCCTATTGTTTAGGTACTCCCTTATCCACTGGAGCGCCCTACCAGTTACTCCTGCCTGTTTCTCTAGCTTATGCATCAACCTTTTATGGGGTACTGTGTCAAAGGCTTTCCGACAGTCCAAAAAAATGCAGTCCGCCCACCCTTCTCTCTCTTGTTTAATCTTTGTCACCTGATCGTAAAATTCTATCAATCCTGTAAGGCAAGATTTACCCTCCCTGAACCCATGTTGATGGGTTGTCACGAAGTCTCTTCTCTCCAGATGTGTTACTAGGTTTTTTCTCACAATCTTCTCCATCACCTTGCATGGTATACAAGTTAAGGACACTGGCCTGTAGTTCAGTGCCGCTTGTCTGTCACCCTTTTTGTATATTGGTACTACATTAGCAGTCTTCCATACTTCTGGTAGGTCTCCCATTTCCAGTGACCTACTATACACTATGGAGAGTGGTAGGCAAAGTGCTCCTGCACACTCTTTCAATACCCATGGTGAGATTCCATCCGGCCCAACAGCTTTTCTCACATCCAGCTCCAATAGGTGCTTCTTGACCTCATCTCTTGTAATTTCGAACCTATCCAAGGTCACCTGGTTTGCTGCCACCTCTTCTAGCGCCGCGACATCTCCCTGTTCTATTGTAAAGACCTCCTGGAACCTTTTGTTGAGTTCTTCACACACCTCTTTGCCATACTCTCTGTGTACCTGTCCTCGCCCACCCTAAGTTTCATCACCTGTTCCTTCACTGTTGTCTTCCTCCTGATGTGACTGTGTAGTAGCTTGGGTTCGGTCTTGGCTTTATTAGCTATATCATTTTCATACCTTTTCTCAGCTGCTCTTCTCACACTGACATACTCGTTCCTGGTTCTCTGGTATCTCACTCTACTTTCTGGTGTTCTGTTATTACGGAAGTTCCTCCATGCCCTTTTGTTCTGCTCCTTTGCTTTCATACATTCCCTATTAAACCACGGATTCTTCCTTTGCTTCTCTGTTTTTTCCTGTTGGGCTGGGACAAACCTGCTTACAGCCTCCTGACATTTTTGGGTGACATAGTCCATCATGTCTTGTACGGACTTGGTTCCGAGTTCTGTGTCCCAATGTATATCCCATAGGAATTTATTCATTTCCTCATAGTTTCCCTTTCGGTACGCCAGCCCTTTGTTTCCCAGTTCTTTTTTGGGGGTGATAATTCCCAGCTCAACCAGGTACTCAAAGCTCAATACACTATGATCTCTCAGTCCCAAGGGGGCTTCCAACTTAACTTCCCTTATATCCGACTCATTTAGGGTAAATATCAGATCAAGCAAAGGTGGTTCATCCTCTCCTCTCATTCTTGTCGGTCCCTTGACGTGTTGACTTAGAAAGTTTCTTGTTGCCACATCCAGCAGCTTAGCTCTCCATGTGTCTGGTCCTCCATGTGGGTCTCTGTTCCCCCAATCTATCTTCCCATGGTTGAAGTCTCCCATGATTAGAAGTCTGGATCCGTTCCTGTCGAAGTCTGGATGTGTGTGTGTGTGTGTGTGTGTGTGTGTGTGTGTGTGTGTGTGTGTGTGTGTGTGTGTGTGTGTGTGTGTGTGTGTGTGTGTGTGTGTGTGCGTGTGTATGTGTGTGCACGTGTGTGTGTGTGTGTGTGTGTGTGTGTGTGTGTGTGTGTGTGTGTGTGTATGTGTGTGCGCGTGTGTATATGTGTGTGTGTGTGTGTGTGTGTGTGTGTGTGTGTGTGTGTGTGTGTGTGTGTGTGTGTGTGTGTGTGTGTGTGTGTGTGTGTGTGTGTGTATGTGTGTGCGCGTGTGTATATGTGTGTGTGTGTGTGTGTGTGTGTGTGTGTGTGTGTGTGTGTGTGTGTGTGTGTGTGTGTGTGTGTGTGTGTGTGTGTGTGTGTGCCTGCATGTGCGTGCGTGCGTGCGTGACCCATTAAACAAATCGCGCACTGCCAGTCCACATACGCCTCATAGTTTATGGCCGACAAGTGAGGAGGAATTTGGTCACATGTTGTGTAACTTAATCACGTGAGACACCCACATCAACCTGGCTCTGGGGGGATGGGGGGTATGGGGGAGGGGGAGTGTGGGTGGGGGAGGTGTGGGAGGGAGGGGGGCGACAACAGGAAGGGGTGTACAAGGTAGTGTGTGGGGGGGGGGGTGTGGGGGGCTCGAGTGCAGCTCGACCTTTTCTACAGCCATAGTGTCGGGGACGGCGGAGGAGTTGTGCAAGGTGTAAACCGGAAGAATGGAGAAAGAAAGCAAAATAGAACTATATTATGTATTTCTTTAGTGTCTACTGTTCCTGCACCAACCCCCCCCCCCCCCCCCACACCCCCTTCTTACTACCGCAGTAAGAATTGCAAACGTTCAAATTGTTCAAACTGACGTTCCTGGCGGAACGTCAGTTTGAAGCCTGCGCCTTGAAATTCCTTGATTTCATGTGGTAATTATTTATACCCATTTGGAATGAAGTGGAACTATGAGAGAAAAGCGCAAAGCTATGACGACCATATAGCACTTGGAAGGGATCAGGTTAAGGATTTGAAATGGGACGGGGGGGTGGGAAGGAATGGTGCCCAACCACTTGGACGGTCGGGGATTGAACGCCGACCTGCATAAAGCGAGACCGTCTATCTATCGTCCAGCCCAAATGACTGACACAAACAATGCTCTCTTCTGCCATGTGAGGGATTCTAATCATCCTATTGATTGGTCTTCCTCCAAAATAATCTTTCCTGCCTCTACACAGACGCCGTCTTGTAGAATCGGCTCTTATTAACAATGTACCCAACATGAACTTGAGTCCTGGCTTTGTTGCTGTGGACTCTTCCCTTTCACAGTATATACTCTAATGCTCTAATCTTTCTAACAAACGTGACCTAACTTAAGCTTACCCCTTCCATTTATCTTTCTTTCTTTCCCTTTCCTTTTCTTCTCCTTTTTCTTTCCATTGTTTTTTCTTACGATCTCTTGCTTATTTCTACTACTTCCCCCTTCTTATTCCTTTTACTATCCTCTTCTTATTGGGTGGTATAAGTAGGAGCTGCCTCGTATGGGCCAATGGGCCTTCTGCAGTTATTTTTGTTATTGTGTTCTTGTTATTCTTACCCTCCCCTTTATTACACCTTACATTCCCTACCTTTGTCTTGCCTTCTCTTCCTCTAAGATTTTCTTCTCCTCACCTCTCTTCTGCCTATTTACTGCCTTCTCCTTCAATCATCACAGACGGGAGACATCTCCCGTCACGCAGGGTGCAGTCGCACCTCCACAGTTCTCCAGTATCATCTATTGATACTGGAAATGGCTCAAAAGGGCCACCACTTATGGGCTATTCATGCCCAAGCCACCTTTTGGGTGGCTTAATCTTCTCTCTCTCAATCATCACAATCGACTTGAGAATGGTCCAGGACGGACCGAAACGTCGTCGTCCCTTCACCTTCTAGTGTGTGGTCTGGTCAACATACTTTAGCCCCGTTATTGTGACTCATCGCCTGTATTAAAGACCAACTTCATTTTCAATATAAAAAAAGTAAAACGTCATTCCCAATATATCGAGTTAATCATTAATCACTAAGTTATTGCCAATCATTTGTATGATTGTTCAAGGTGTAATATCATGCTAAATTGTTATCATCATTGCTCGGGTATTCTCGGCTAGAAACGTAACCTTCCATCGCCTTCCACAAGAACATATTAAAGGTGTGATTATTGATCCTTGTAGCAGTTGGTACTTGTTCTTCTCCACAAGTAAAGGTCAGAAGACAGTCATCAGCTAAGGTCAGGCTTCAGGTGTACCACATCACTGAACTAAACATTCCACAACTAAGTTCCAACAACACTTTCTGTGGCACACATTAAGTGGCACTCAGAATTAGTCCCATTGATGACTACTCTTAGAGTCCGTTGTTGAAGGTTGTCCTTAATTAGCCCTATAATGTTGTGTGAGATACCCAGTGTCTAAAGCTGTGACAGGAGCCCGGGGTGCCACACCCGGTAAGACACTGGTGCAGCGTCCAGTGCTGCCTGCAGCAACACAACTGGTGCAGCGTCCAGCGCTGCCTGCAGCAACACAACTGGTGCAGCGTCCAGTGCTGCCTGCAGCAACACAACTGGTGCAGCGTCCAGTGCTGCCTGCAGCAACACAACTGGTGCAGCGTCCAGTGCTGCCTGCAGCAACACAACTGGTGCAGCGTCCAGTGCTGCCTGCAGCAACACAACTGGTGCAGCGTCCAGTGCTGCCTGCAGCAACACAACTGGTGCAACGTCCAGTGCTGCCTGCAGCAACACAACTGGTGCAGCGTCCAGTGCTGCCTGCAGCAACACAACTGGTGCAACGTCCAGTGCTGCCTGCAGCAACACAACTGGTGCAACGTCCAGTGCTGCCTGCAGCAACACAACTGGTGCAACGTCCTGTGCTGCCTGCAGCAACACAACTGGTACATCGTCCAGTACTGCCTGCAGCAACACAACTGGTACATCGTCCAGTGCTGCCTGCAGCAACACAACTGGTACAACGTCCAGTGCTGCCTGCAGCAACACAACTGATACATCGTCCAGTGCTGCCTGCAGCAACACAACTGGTACATCGTCCAGTGCTGCCTGCAGCAACACAACTGGTGCAACGTCCAGTGCTGCCTGCAGCAACACAACTGGTGCAACGTCCAGTGCTGCCTGCAGCAACACAACTGGTGCAACGTCCAGTGCTGCCTGCAGCAACACAACTGGTGCAACGTCCAGTGCTGCCTGCAGCAACACAACTGGTGCAACGTCCAGTGCTGCCTGCAGCAACACAACTGGTGCAACGTCCAGTGCTGCCTGCAGCAACACAACTGGTGCAACGTCCAGTGCTGCCTGCAGCAACACAACTGGTGCAACGTCCAGTGCTGCCTGCAGCAACACAACTGGTGCAACGTCCAGTGCTGCCTGCAGCAACACAACTGGTGCAACGTCCAGTGCTGCCTGCAGCAACACAACTGGTGCAACGTCCAGTGCTGCCTGCAGCAACACAACTGGTGCAACGTCCAGTGCTGCCTGCAGCAACACAACTGGTGCAACGTCCAGTGCTGCCTGTAGCAACACAACTGGTGCAACGTCCAGTGCTGCCTGCAGCAACACAACTGGTACAACGTCCAGTGCTGCCTGCAGCAACACAACTGGTACAACGTCCAGTGCTGCCTGCAGCAACACAACTGGTACAACGTCCAGTGCTGCCTGCAGCAACACAACTGGTGCAACGTCCAGTGCTGCCTGCAGCAACACAACTGGTACAACGTCCAGTGCTGCCTGCAGCAACACAACTGGTGCAACGTCCAGTGCTGCCTGCAGCAACACAACTGGTGCAACGTCCAGTGCTGCCTGCAGCAACACAACTGGTGTAACGTCCAGTGCTGCCTGCAGCAACACAACTGGTGTAACGTCCAGTGCTGCCTGCAGCAACACAACTGGTGCCACGTCCAGTGCTGCCTGCAGCAACACGGCTCACCTTGCACTCTCGCAGGCACTGATGCACCTGTTGAGAGACTTAGCAAAGGGTCAGCAGCAGCTCCACCTTTTGTAAAGCTATATTGTCGGTCACCTGGCAGCTGATGATGGGGGGGGGGGGGAGTGTGTGTGCGTGTCGTGGCCAGCAACCCCTCCACCTTGTAACCTACTTAATGCTTATTATAAGCGGCTAAATTTTGTACACTCACACACACGCACACACACACACACACACACACACACACACACACACACACACACACACACACACACACACACACAGGTGGTACACTGGTGGGACACGAACAAGGGGACACAGGTGGAAACTGAGCCACATGAGCCACAGGGACGTTAGAAAGAACTTTTTCAGTGTCAGAGTAGTTAACAGGTGGAATGCATTAGGCAGTGATGTGGTGGAGGCTGACTCCATACACAGTTTCAAATGTAGATATGATAGAGCCCAGTAGGCTCAGGAACCTTTACACCAGTTGATTGACAGTTGAGAGGCGGGACCAAAGAGCCAGAGCTCAACTCCCACAGGTACAATAGGTGAGTACTATTGTGATTGGTGTTGTCGTTGTTCATCCTTCCTTTGCGACAAACCAACCCAAAACCCGGAGAGTGCTTATACTTTACCAGGAGATCACACTGGGCTCTTCTGGCTCTTGGAGAGGGGCTCAACGCCACACGTTTAGGGGATGCGGCTCCAACACTTAGCCTCATTGTCACGTGCACACACCCACTCGAGCCGCCATGACTCCCCACTCTCTCTTTATGTGGTATAATTTCCTCAATCTCCTTTGTTTTATTATTATTATTCCGTTCTACCCTGTCCACAGTTGTAGTTCTTGGTTCTTTCTTTCTCTCTCTCTCTCTCTCTCTCTCTCTCTCTCTCTCTCTCTCTCTCTCTCTCTCTCTCTCTCTCTCTCTCTCTCTCTCTCTCTCTTACCTGCTTCCTGGGAAGCCTCACTAGGACAAGGGCAAACACCAGCAAATTGGAATACATTTACTGGACAAAGCACATACACAATACATACACACATACAATAATAATAATAATAATGAATCCTACACTCTATACTATTTCAGTCAGGTTGCACTCCAACACCATCAGAACTCTATCATCTGCTTATCAAGTGGTATCCTATCTCCTGATTCACCACCTAATATTACCAACCTCCTCAAGTAGGTCAAGTCTTATAACACAATGTTGCACTATCAGCAAGAGAATATACATCTATAAACACATACAAGGAAAACCAGCGTATGAATGCAATAACATAAATGTTAGTATAAATGTTCCTTGATATACAACAATGATCAATCGATCCCCCTATCAGTCCTAGAACACATATGTATGTCTCTGCAGGTAACCCAGCCTACGACTGTAAACCTATACTTCAGTATAAGTACTCCTTGGCACACAAATGGCAAACAATCACTCACCTTTCACTGCGTCTTGCACGTTAATGACAACCAAACACTCTACCAACTCCCTACAAGTAATCAACCAGAACTTCCCGCCCACATCTGGAAGTTCACTACCCTGACATCTTCAGGTTCTTCCGGGTTTATCTACCAGGATTCTCGGTTTATCTACCAGGGTCCTCCACAGCGCTCCTGGCTACTACACCATGAAGTCTTCCTTGATCAACAATGGTGCTTCACCACTGGTGTCACAAAAGCATTTAAATTCTTCTTCACTGCTTCTCCTCTCACAGCTTGAGGTCCAACTCCTCACTACAGGGTCTGCTCTTCCACAGAGCTCAGTATTTCTTCAATAGCCTTGGAGTTCCATCCACTGACTCCTCCTCTACTGGCTTCGAAGTTCTCTCAGCAACTCCTTCCAAAGACAAACCTGCAACCCATTGACACACCAATAAAAATGTTTCCCTTTAAACACATAAACGAAAATAACAACATAATATGTTCGCACCTAATATCTCTCTGCTCTCTACATACTGTGAGAGTGGACTCCCCCGTTTGGGCTGGTCCATGCTCCGCCTGGCCAAGCGGGCGGCTCCTCACTCTGGGAGTGGTCCTCCGCAGCCAGTAATTTGGCTCCAGGCGGTCGACGGGAGAGGACATGCTGCTCTCCAACAGCCCTCCAGCTGCCTCTCTCATCTCCGTCCTCTTATTTAGGCTTCCTGCCTTACCAAAACATGTCTAACATATCAATAAACATTCACTACGATCGCTGGGCACACGATCAACTACTGGCAATCACTGTAAACTGGATAAATATGGGCTTACCACTAAAAAGGTCTCCTGCAGGGCACTCTCCCTCTGACGGAGTCTGACCAGGGCGCTCCCATGGCCCACGATAATGTGTCTGGGCGGCTTAACAAACGCTCCTTGCCGTCCAGAACGTGAGACCACACGTTCGCAGCTCGATTCCACAGCTGGAACGTCTGCACACTTCCTTCCTCTTAAAGGTATATCAACTAGGAGTTCCTCTCTAACAGGAGCTCAAACGGAGCGCAGCTTCCCCTCACGATGTCTGGTACTCAAGTGACTTAAGCTCCTCTCAAGCGAGCCTCACACCTCCACCAAATTATCCACATCTCATAACCAGTCATTTCTCTATATCCTAATTCACTGCCCATATTCTTAAATTGTCTATCAAATCCAACTAATTATTTTACATCTGTATCTTCATGTCCACATTTCTGTGACCTCTTATTCAGGTCAGGTCTTGCTGAATAACTCTCAAAGGGGGAGACTCGTTTCCCCTGCAGGCTGAGATCATAACCGTACACACACACACACACACACACACAAAACCAGCATCCCAGCAACACCAGAGGGGAGGGCAACACCACCACCCCTCTCTGCATAGAAACCCTCCCTTCCCCTCACACTACCTGCCATCCTCCTCCCCCCACCCCATTCTTACCCTGTCATCCCTTCCCCATTCCCATCATGTCCCCCTCCCACCTTTCCCCCCTCCCCCTTCATCCCATACCCTCCCTATCCCTCCTCCCCCCTCACCCCGTATCCTCCATGTTCCCCCTATCTCCTTAACCCACACCCTACCTGTCCCCCCTTCCCTGAAACCCCCACCCCTCACCCCAAACTCCTCTGAGACCCTGCAAACCACCTCACAGATCATCTCACCCACTGAAAAGCTTCCCACACCAGCAGAATGCTCGCCAAGAAAGGGACAAGAAAATGAACAGAAGAAAGTGAGCTTCAAGGCAATGTAAACTAACATAGATGGGATTACAAATAAAACAAGTGAACTCGGAGAATGGGCGCTAGAAGAAAACCCAGACATAATAGCACTCACAGAAACAAAGCTAACAAATGCAGTGTTTCCACAGGGCTACTATGTAGTGAGGAAAGAGAGAGAAGGGAGAGGAGGAGGTGGTGTAGCTCTGCTACTAAGAGAAGGTTGGAGTTTCGAAGAGATGGTAATTCAGAACTGTGAAGGTTTCAGTGACTACATATCAGGCACCACCTACATATCAGACAGAAAATTATAGTAGTAGTCATATATAACCCCCCACCGAATATCAGAAGACCCAAACAGGAATATGATAGAAACAACTTGGCCACCATCAATATAATAGAGAGAGCAGCTTCTGTGGCTAGCAGGAACGGATCCAGGCTACTAATCTTGGAAGACTTCAACCATGGGAAGATAGATTGGTGGAACAGAGACCCACATGGAGGCCCTGACACATGGAGAGCTAAGCTGCTGGATGTGGCAACAAGAAACTTTCTAAGTCAACACGTCAAGGGACCGACAAGAACGAGAGGAGGGGATGAACCAGCCTTGCTTGATCTGATATTTACCCTAAACGAGTCGGATATAAGGGAAGTTAAGTTGGAAGCCCCCTTGGGACTGAGTGATCATAGTATATTGAACTTTGAGTACCTGGTTGAGCTGGGAATTATCACCCCCAAAAAAGAACTGGGAAACAAAGGGCTGGCGTACCGAAAGGGAAACTATGAGGAAATGAATAAATTCCTATGGGATATACACTGGGACACAGAACTCGGAACCAAGTCCGTACAAGACATGATGGACTATGTCACCCAAAAATGTCAGGAGGCTGTAAGCAGGTTTGTCCCAGCCCAACAGGAAAAAACAGAGAAGCAAAGGAAGAATCCGAGGTTTAATAGGGAATGTATGAAAGCAAAGGAGCTGAACAAAAGGGCATGGAGGAACTTCCGTAATAACAGAACACCAGAAAGTAGAGAGAGATACCAGAGAACCAGGAACGAGTATGTCAGTGTGAGAAGAGCAGCTGAGAAAAGGTATGAAAATGATATAGCTAATAAAGCCAAGACCGAACTAAAGCTACTACACAGTCACATCAGGAGGAAGACAACAGTGAAGGAACAGGTGATGAAACTTAGGGTGGGCGAGGATAGGTACACAGAGAATGACAAAGAGGTGTATGAAGAACTCAACAAAAGGTGTGGGAACCGACCTGTGAGATTTATATTTATTTAATTTATATGAATTTATATTTACGTTAATTTATATACTTCGATAGCAATTTGTATAATGATAAGTGGACTGTATTTCTGCAATAATCTCTTAATCTCACAAATCGATCCTCTACACATTAGGGGGGGTTATTAAATTATATATATGCAGCCAATCAAACTACAAAATTAACTACATACATTGAAGAGGTTCCTTATCTTATAGTACAGCAGGTTAGTCCACCAGGTATAACTAGAGTGTAGACACCAAATTATCCTCTTTGAGGTAGCTTCTATCACCCAGTAACTGGTGCACATAATCTTGCATCCTCGTCTTGACCTGTCAAAAGTGCGCTAGCTGTGAAGCCAGAATCCTATATATGACAAGCTATATCAGAGAAAACACTATACAGTACATGGAACATTAAAGACCTGGCTTAATTACCTTTAGTATGAGGCGATTTCGCGTTCTAACCGGCTAACCCTATATCCTGACATTAATGGCCATAAATGAATGATAAACGGGTTTCGGATAGACACTTAACTTGAATTTGTAGACAGCGTGTTGACAATGGTACACCTTTGGGTTCCATAACACTACGTCCAAGTAAATTTAACAGGAGCCGAATTTGCTCCCGTGTGAGCCTCTGGTCTCAATAACAATGGCTGCCCTCCTCCTCACTCTCGCCTGGCCTACTTTGTCCAGATTTCAGAAAGTGATAGAAGGGTCACATTTACTCTACTTTAATATTGATAATTAAGTTAATTTATATAAGATGTTTTTATGATGGTAAAGTCCAAAGACTAATGTATTTAAGAATAATTCCCAGCAAAATAGCTGGTGAATTATAATAGTATGTGGTGATGATATCCCGTTTTCTATAGACGGTAATTCCACTACAAGTTACGTTTTCTATGGGTAACTTGTTGGTAATACAGCTCTTATCTGTCTGTATGAAATAAAATGGTGTCGGATTTTCCGACATAATTCCCCAGGGGCTGCTCACGGGTCGAAGTCCTCTTTAGAACAGACGAACACCGATACTCCTCCTTCGAATTATTAGATTAATTTGATGTTAGTAGTTAGTAATCACACATTTGTGTGTCTGTTCGTACAGGACGGATGTCCCGTACTAGAGTTGCAGGGGTTAGAAGTCTAATGCGATTTCATTTCCCTGTCAACTCTTGAAAGGCTAATATTCAAGCCTTATTACATATTATTTAACCCAGAAGACTGGATGTGATCAAGTACTACAGTCAAGTATGATTCAGGGACTGCAGTGAGATCAGTGACATTAGATATAACTTGAAGTTTCTTCAGGTAACTGGTCACTGATATATAAACACTGAGGCCCATGGAATACATCTTGATTAAATAATAAATGTATCAAATCAGTCATCAGATTTATTGGGGTTTAATTTAGTTAATTGATTCAGAAGATTGAATAGCTCATCATTAAAGTAAAGTATGGTTCTGAGACTGCAGTGGGTTCAGTGACATTGGTCGCAGTGACTTGTAGCTGTTTTAGGCTACTGTTCACTGATTTGCCACTGAGGCCTCATGAACTCATCTTCAGCTTTAAATGATGATACTAACATCAACCTCTGTTGGTATAGTCAGCTGTAATCTCCTTAGTATAATGCTACTGGAGAAATATAATCAGCTGACAAATTTAGATTTCTATTGGTATTGTTTATCTGCAGGCATAGGTCTCCTCAGGCTTGATACTGGGCCTGAGAGTAATTTACCTCCTGCAGAGTTTAACATGGTTATACCCTGATATTTAGTAGGGCTACCGATGAATCGATGGCAATAGTCTGTCCCTACAAGGAGACCGAAGTCGGTGAGGTGATCAGACTTAATATTATCTGCCAATTTTATTCCTCTATTTCTCAGGAATTTGGCTGTTGCTCTCAGACCTTGAACTTGTAGGTCTACTGGTATTTTGTCCACCACAATGGCTTGTACTCGACAGATGTACCTGCCTAAACGTACTGATGGTTGTACCACCTGGTAGACTTGAGGTCCTGCATCTGTTACAAACCCTGAGATTGTTGAATGACATCTGGGCTACAGGCCTTAATTGTAGTTCATCTGCCAGCTTTTTAGTAATATATGTTCTCTGGGATCCTTGGTCAAACAACCCACGGGTATGGACCTTGGCCCTCTTATTCAGGATGGTAATTTGGGCAGTAGGCAAAGTCGTATTACCTTTAGACTTTGCTGATTGGACACTCTTTGTTTGTTGCACCTTGCAGTACTGTACTGTGGTGGGAATGCTATCTTCCACCTTGGGGTTTGGAGACGTTGTTTTGGTGTCTCTGCACAATGCTGCATGGTGCTGACCTTTGTTACACCTATTACAGGTGTGTAATTGGGTATCACAGTCGATGATGTTATGTTTCCTGAGGCACCTCGTGCAATGTTGCAAATCTTTGAGTCGCTCAACACGGGCGTCACTATCAGGATAATTAGAGCAGTGGTACATTGAATGTTTCTCATTGCAGAACAAACATGTTCCATAGCTTCCAGTACCCTTTGGTGTCACGTTCTTGGGTGACACAGTAACTATAGGCTTGGAGGGTCCCACTGCATATACGCCCACACTGTTACTGTTCCACTTTGGTGTTGAATTATATTGTCTAGATTGATTTGGAGTACCTTTGGTACTCTGTGGTTTACTATTATTGGTTTCTGAGGGTTTACTTGGTGGTTTTAATTTGTCATGTGTTCGTAATTGATGAACTACTGACTTTAAACCTTCAGATATTTCATTCATGGATAAGATGCTTTTATTGTAATGAGCACTCATTTGTCTCAATATGTCCCTAGGTATTTTCTCCTGGACAATTATTTTCAAGACCCACTCAGCCCCGTTTGTATCTGCTGTCAGGCTGAGGGCATTGATCAATGATTCTACCTCCAGCTTGAAGACTTGGAGTGAATCAGCTGAAGCCTCCGGTGGGGGTAAATGCAACAGCTCATGAACTAAATGTGATGTTCTTACTTCTGGATCAGCATAATTATCCTTGAGGAGTTTTACTGCCAGATCATAGCCGTCATTAGTTAATCTCAGATGGGATACTACTGTTTTAGCCTCACCTGATAATTGACCTTGCAAATAAGAGAATTTACTACTCTTTGGTAAAGATTGTTTTGAGTCTACAAGGTCAACGCATTTGTTCCAAAATTCGTCCCAATCTTCCTCATCTTTTCCTGAGAAAGTGGGTAAATTAATTGGAGGGAGTCGAGCTTCTGCTTGACTCGTATTAGATGCAACTGTTGTTGTTGTTGCTGTTGCCTTGTTCTGGGCAATTAATTTGACATAAGGCTGTAACGTGGCCTGAGTGTGATCTTCATAATTCGCAAGATCAACCATAATGTCGTCTATTTCTGTTTCTGATAAATTGGTGTTGGCAAGTTCAGCCACATATGTTGCTATTTGACATTTGATTTGCTCAAATTTACCTGCAGCTGCTTGATAATAGCTTTCCAGGTCAGCATAATCAACTGTTGATTGTTGTGACAAATCTTCACATTTCTTGATCTGTCTTGTTAAGTGGCCTTTAAGACCTGCAAGGGTTCTTTTCATTCTCCCTGCATTATCCATACTGGCTCGTTGGTGAAGCCTTGTGGGGCTTGTACTTGGGCTGCTCATAATACTGAACAAACACTAATGGTAGCCTAGGGTAAATTCTGAACTCACTAGGCAATAATCCTACCTCTACTAGAGGTTAGCACTTAAAATTAATACACATTATATATATACAATCATCCACACTAATGATTTGAGTGATAAACCAGTGTCACTGGAAGTACCTTTAGGTTAGCTCTTCTATATCACCCTAGGATGGTAGAGACACTAATTAATCACTCAAAGGTGTAATGATCATAAGTAAATTATTATATATACACAACTCAACTCGAGTTGTTAAAAATTACACCCAAAATAGGGTCTGCACCATTCATTAATGGTGTTAGGTTATTCAATATAGTACAACTGACTATGGTAATAATGGGACTAGGATGAGCAATAATAGTTCAACTAGTCATATCCTACCCTGTTGTGGGTTGGCAATTAGTAAATATTATACTGTGATCACTAGTGCAATATATATTAAATAATTCTCTATTTTGGAGAAATAATATACACAATTATTGTTAATAGCCTCTTAATTAGCCTCTATGAAACTTCTAATATTATCTAGAAGTATTAAATATTATTAGTGACCTCGCGAAATAAAGTCCACAAAATTCGTAGATAATCTCTCGCGAAATGTAACACCACGAAATCCGTGAACAATCTTGCGACAGTCACTAATTGGCTGGCTTCTATATTAGCGCTGCCATTTCACGAAATAACACGCCACCAAATATCTGTGGGTGTGCATGAAACCGCTGACGAAGCTGAACTGGGCTGAGGGAGGCTCCTGAGCTCCCTCGAGGCTACGCTGCCGTCTTGACTGCTGGCTTTGTTTAAATAACACTGCACTAGTATATTTAATGAATCCACTGGTTAACTGGTTCATCCGGTACTAAGATGACCAAATGTGGGTTCATAGGACCGAATATTCCGGTTCCGAAGGTCCAAATAATCCGGTTCTGAAGGACCAAATAATGTGGGAACCGACCTGTGAGATTTATATTTATTTAATTTATATGAATTTATATTTACGTTAATTTATATACTTCGATAGCAATTTGTATAATGATAAGTGGACTGTATTTCTGCAATAATCTCTTAATCTCACAAATCGATCCTCTACACATTAGGGGGGGTTATTAAATTATATATATGCAGCCAATCAAACTACAAAATTAACTACATACATTGAAGAGGTTCCTTATCTTATAGTACAGCAGGTTAGTCCACCAGGTATAACTAGAGTGTAGACACCAAATTATCCTCTTTGAGGTAGCTTCTATCACCCAGTAACTGGTGCACATAATCTTGCATCCTCGTCTTGACCTGTCAAAAGTGCGCTAGCTGTGAAGCCAGAATCCTATATATGACAAGCTATATCAGAGAAAACACTATACAGTACATGGAACATTAAAGACCTGGCTTAATTACCTTTAGTATGAGGCGATTTCGCGTTCTAACCGGCTAACCCTATATCCTGACATTAATGGCCATAAATGAATGATAAACGGGTTTCGGATAGACACTTAACTTGAATTTGTAGACAGCGTGTTGACAATGGTACACCTTTGGGTTCCATAACACTACGTCCAAGTAAATTTAACAGGAGCCGAATTTGCTCCCGTGTGAGCCTCTGGTCTCGTATAAACAATGGCTGCCCTCCTCCTCACTCTCGCCTGGCCTACTTTGTCCAGATTTCAGAAAGTGATAGAAGGGTCACATTTACTCTACTTTAATATTGATAATTAAGTTAATTTATATAAGATGTTTTTATGATGGTAAAGTCCAAAGACTAATGTATTTAAGAATAATTCCCAGCAAAATAGCTGGTGAATTATAATAGTATGTGGTGATGATATCCCGTTTTCTATAGACGGTAATTCCACTACAAGTTACGTTTTCTATGGGTAACTTGTTGGTAATACAGCTCTTATCTGTCTGTATGAAATAAAATGGTGTCGGATTTTCCGACAAAAGGTTCCAGGAAGTCTTTACAATAGAACAGGGAGAAGTCACGGCGCTAGGAGAGGTGGCAGCAAACCAGGTGACCTTGGAAAGGTTCGAAATTACAAGAGATGAGGTCAAGAAGCACCTATTGGAGCTGGATGTGAGAAAAGCTGTTGGGCCAGATGGAATCTCACCATGGGTATTGAAAGAGTGTGCAGGAGCACTTTGCTTGCCACTCTCCATAGTGTATAGTAGGTCACTGGAAACGGGAGACCTACCAGAAGTATGGAAGACTGCTAATGTAGTACCAATATTTAAAAAGGGTGACAGACAAGAGGCACTGAACTACAAGCCAGTGTCCTTAACTTGTATACCATGCAAGGTGATGGAGAAGATTGTGAGAAAAAACCTAGTAACACATCTGGAGAGAAGAGACTTCGTGACAACCCATCAGCATGGGTTCAGGGAGGGTAAATCTTGCCTTACAGGCTTGATAGAATTCTACGATCAGGTGACAAAGATTAAGCAAGAAAGAGAAGGATGGGGGGACTGCATTTTTTTTGTACTGTCGGAAAGCCTTTGACACAGTACCCCATAAAAGGTTGATGCATAAGCTGGAGAAACAGGCAGCAGTAACTGGTAGGGCGCTCCAGTGGATAAGGGAGTACCTAAGCAATAGGAAGCAGAGAGTTATAGTGAGGGGTGAGACCTCAGAATGGCGTGAAGTCACCAGTGGAGTCCCACAGGGCTCTGTACTTGGACCTATCCTGTTTCTGATATACGTAAATGATCTCCCAGAGGGTATTGACTCATTCCTCTCAATGTTTGCTGACGACGCCAAAATTATGAGAAGGATTAAGACAGAGGAGGACAGCTTGAGGCTTCAAGAAGACCTGGACAAGCTGCAGGAATGGTCGAACAAATGGCTGTTAGAGTTTAACCCAAGCAAATGTAATGTAATGAAGATAGGGGTAGGAAGCAGGAGACCAGATACAAGGTATCACTTGGGAGATGAAATACTTCAAGAGTCCGAGAGAGAGAAAGACCTGGGGGTTGATATCACGCCAGACCTGTCCCCTGAAGCTCATATCAAGAGGATAACATCAGCAACATATGCCAGGTTGGCTAACATAAGAACGGCCTTTAGAAACTTGTGTAAGGAATCTTTCAGAACATTATATACCACATATGTCAGACCAATCCTGGAGTAAGCGGCTCCAGCATGGAGTCCATATCTAGTCAAGGATAAGACTAAACTGGAAAAGGTTCAAAGGTTTGCCACCAGACTAGTACCCGAGCTGAGAGGTATGAGCTACGAGGAGAGACTACGGGAATTGAACCTCACTTCGTTGGAAGACAGAAGAGTTAGGGGGGACATGATCACCATATTCAAGATTCTCAATGGAATCGACAGGGGTGATAAAGACAGGTTATTTAACACAAGGGGCACATGCACTAGGGGACACAGGTGGAAACTGAGTGCCCAAATGAGCCACAGAGATATTAGAAAGAACTTTTTTAGTGTCAGAGTGGTTGACAAATGGAATGCATTAGGAAGCGATGTGGTGGAGGCTGACTCCATACACAGTTTCAAGTGTAGATATGATAGAGCTCAGTAGGCTCAGGAACCTGTACACCTGTTGATTGACGGTTGAGAGGCGGGACCAAAGAGCCAGAGCTCAACCCCCTCAAGCACAACTAGGTGAGTACACACACACACACACACACACATACAACTATCACCTGAGGACCACATAAAGAATATTGTGCGAGGAGCCTATGCCACGCTTTCTAACTTCAGAATTGCTTTTAAATACATGGATGGCGATATACTAAAGAAATTGTTCACGACTTTTGTTAGGCCAAAGCTAGAATATGCAGCGGTTGTGTGGTGCCCATATCTTAAGAAGCACATCAACAAACTGGAAAAGGTACAAAGACATGCTACTAAGTGGCTCCCAGAACTGAAGGGCAAGAGCTACGAGGAGAGGTTAGAGGCATTAAATATGATAAAACTAGAAGACAGAAGAAAAAGAGGTGATATGATCACTACATACAAAATAGTAACAGGAATTCATAAAATCGATAAGGAAGATTTCCTGAGACCTGGAAATTTAAGAACAAGAGGTTATAGATTTAAACTAGCTAAACACAGATGCCGAAGAAATATAAGAAAATTCACTTTCGCAAACAGAGTGGTAGAAGGTTGGAACAAGTTAGGGGAGAAGGTGGTGGAGGCCAAGACCGTCAGTAGTTTCAAAGCGTTATATGACAAAGAGTGCTGGGAAGACGGGACACCACGAGCGTAGCTCTCATCCTGTAACTACACTTAGGTAATTACACACACACACACACACACCCTGGTAGCCGGGTGACATGGTAGCCTGGTGGATATCGCACAGGACTCGTAATTCCCGTGGCACGGGTTCGATTCCCGCACCAGGTAGAAACAAATGAGCAAAGTTTCTTTCACCCTGAATGCCCCTGTTACCTAGCAGTAAATAGGTACCTGGGAACAAGTCAGCTGTCATGGGCTGCTTCCTGGTGTGTGTATGTGTGTGTGTGAGTGGTGTGGTGTGAAAAAAAAGTAGTTAGTAAACAGTAGATTGGCAGTTGAGAGGCGGGCCGAAAGAGCAAAGCTCAACCCCGCAAACACAACTATGCGAATACACACACACACCATGTCCGTATATGTGCGCTGGTTCTATGTGTTCCAATGAGCAGGTAGCGACCTTCAGGAACTCTGATAATACATCAAGATCATTCATGCCTCATTAGTGGACCTGACATACCTTTGGGGGCCATGGTTTACCTTTGGTGTGTAGACCCAGAGCTGCCAGGTACTCTACACCCTCGCAGGAAGCCCAGTGGTGTCGTCTAGACTGGAACTGATAGTTAAGTCACACGTCGTGTCAGCAAGGCGGAGAGCCCGCCTGTTGTTACAACAGTGTCAGCAAGGCGGACAGCCCGCCTGTTGTTACAACAGTGTCAGCAAGGCGGACAGCCCGCCTGTTGTTACAACAGTGTCAGCAAGGCGGACAGCCCGCCTGTTGTTACAACAGTGTCAGCAAGGCGGACAGCCCGCCTGTTGTTACAACAGTGTCAGCAAGGCGGACAGCCCGCCTGTTGTTACAACAGTGTCAGCAAGGCGGACAGCCCGCCTGTTGTTATAACAGTGTCAGCAAGGCGGACAGCCCGCCTGTTGTTATAACAGTGTCAGCAAGGCGGACAGCCCGCCTGTTGTTACAACAGTGTCAGCAAGGCGGACAGCCCGCCTGTTGTTACAACAGTGTCAGCAAGGCGGACAGCCCGCCTGTTGTTACAACAGTGTCAGCAAGGCGGACAGCCCGCCTGTTGTTACAACAGTGTCAGCAAGGCGGACAGCCCGCCTGCTGTTATAACAGTGTCAGCAAGGCGGACAGCCAGTTGTGACGGGACCTGAACCCCGATCAATCAGCCCTGCGGAATCCCTGGAGTGCCTCGATCAGCACCCTCCGCTCAAAGCTCCTCACTGATGAGGGCCTTACATCCCCCCCCCCCCAGGTGCCACTTTTCGCCAATTGAGAGAACCTCAGTCGACCATCAGGCTGAATTCCACCACCGAACCCAGCATTGCACCCTGCAGGGATTGATGCAACTCGACCACTTCCTAGATCCCTTGCTGGGGTGTCCATAGACACGGAAACTCAGGGTGTACCCAGGTCGAGCTGCCCGACATAAAGTTATCCACAATGAGGCTGTTCCATAAGATTCTGAGTAGCAGACTCTCCGAGGCAGTCAGGATCGAGAGGCGGCAGAAAGCTTTCTTCCCTGTGGACGGGTGTTCTGAAAACCTTGTGATCCTGGATGCCCTTCTAGCTGAGGCTCATGCGCTAAAGCACAACTCGCACCTAGTGTTTCTGGATATGGAGATGGCTCTCAATAGTCTTCCATCCAGCCATCCAGTGGGCCATGAAACGAAAAGGTATTCCAAAGCCTTGAAGGACATACATCATGTCGGGCCATGAACGATCCTCAACCTAATTACCAGCCAAAGGGAGAAGTCGAAGGACATCTTGATCACTAGGGAGGGGGGTGAAACATGGTGACCCTGTCCCCATTTCTCTTTAACCTAATAATTGATGAGGCAATTACTAGGAATAAGGATTTGGGACTAGGGATTGGACTGGGGGGCTGAAAAGGTATCAGCACTGGCATTCGCTGGCGATCTAGTTATAGCAGCAGAGACGGCTGCCGGACTACAGAGACTTGCAACAAGTATTTGCCACACACTGCGTGGCTCTGGCCTTAAAGTAAATGTTGCGAAGTATACTAAGCATAGCAATCGATGCGCATCGTAAAACTTGGCATGTCCCCACCAGGCGGGCATACTACGTCGGGGATGATGAAATTGGTACTATGAGTCAATGAGTGTGGCGGATGAGTACAAGTAGTTTGGAATACTTATCAGGGCCGGAGGCAGACGCTTATCTTATGGTTCTCTGTTTGAGGACGGCCCGACTAACATCACCCAGGCCCCCCATCAAACCCCAACAGAGATTACTCAAACACCATCTAATCTCCAAGATGAACTACCAGCTTGTTCTCGGACGCATGTTTAAGACGGAGTTAGCGAGGCTTGACAGGTGGTTGCTGCACGCCATTCGTAGCTGGCTGCGACTGCCTCACGATACCCCTAATGCCATCTTTCATGCCGACGTAAAGGACGGTGGACTAGGAATTCCCATCTTTGCTACATCAATCCTTCTACAGAGGAACAAGCAGTTCGGGGCGTCGGTAGAGTTGGAGGATCCGCTGGTAGTGGCAGCGGCTCTCCTGCCTGCGTTCCAAGTGTGAAAGCGTCGGTGGGTAAACCCGACCATGGCCGTCAGAACCCGTTCTAACGGAACGACTGAGCGCTCTAGAAGGTGGAAAGCAAAACTGTACAGCATGTTGATGGTGCCGGCCTTGCGTTTAATTGTGAGGCTCCTTCCTGCCACAAGTGGGTCTCATCCAATACCCGTCTAATAAGCGGAGAGGATTTTATTTATGCCATCCAGATTAGGGAAAACGCTGTAGCCACTCTGTCTAGAGCAGGTAGGGGTAGACCCGAGGCTTCTGGTCTCTGCGATGCTTGCCAGAAACCAGGGACCCTGGACCACATATCCCAGGCATGCTATAAGACGCACGAGGCTCGGTTGAAACGTCATGACAATATCACTCCATTCGTAGCTGGCCACCTGCGGCAAAGAAGTTTCGAGGTGGAACTGAGGTTCATATACCGGATAGAGGGACCTTCTGCAAGCCCGACATCATAGCTTGCAAAGATGACAAGGCCTTCATATTAGACACCCAGGTCTCTGCTGATAACTTCCCACTCTCCCGTCCACATCAGAGCAAGTGCGACAAATACGCCACCCCAGAAATCCTTCAAAAGGTGAGGGAATATACCAGTAAGCACACAACATCCGCCTCTTCGATAACCCTTAATTGGAGAGGAGGATGATGCAAGGATGCAATGAGATTGCGCGTGGTCTTCAAGATATGGGACTCGCCAAGAGCGACTTTGAGATTTACGCTGTGGAAGCCCTAATCTGGACATATTCCATCTACAGAATATGGTCCAAGATCACATCAAGGGGCAGACCACTTTAGTCCCAGGATCACCGTGCAATGGGTGCATAAAGGTCAATATAGTCTTGTTTAGGTGAACCACAGCCAGGATAGCTGGCAGCTAACTATTTAAGCAGAGTCGTCATATGGAGTACCACATCTGCGAATGGTTCCTCACAAGAGGGTGAGTGACCTGGCCAGAGCCCAGGAGTGGGTATGGTGGCGACCGGAGGGACCCCCATGCGCATACATGACAACCCTCCGCTCCGGGGCCTTGCTAGGAGCTTCCGCTTTGAACTGTTTTCCATGTATGCTGCTGTCAAGTCACCAATCCTGCCGCTTAGGCAGCTTGTTGTATTTACCCTCAGATTTAGTTATTTTGTAATGATATACTGTGCAGCTCTGCCTTTGTGTGCGAGGATTTCTTATATGTAGTCCCATATAAGAAAAACTAAATATAATAAAAAAAATTATTTTACATGTTATTATTATCATCTTAACTCTTGTGGTTTGAGATGGCCATCTCCCATTTTTTTAGATATTTTAGTTTCTGTTGATAGGGAAATAGGTATGCTTTGGGGTGCCTACTCGCCATGCCCGTGACTGGGGGGATTATGCCCTGAAGCTACATTAAAACCTTATACCCCCCGTAAGTGGCAAGGGGAGTTAGGGGACAAATCGCCAACTTGACTCGTGTTGCTCTGCGGCCAAGTAATACTTCAACTCAGTGGTATATATATCTCTCTCAGTTTAGTACTTTCACGGTAATGGTATGGTGCACAGTAAACCTCTCACAACACACAATAAAGAAATGGAGGGGAGGAAGTAAACACGCTAGTAAAACTAATTGGTTTACTCGTTATAGTGGCTACATTATACCGTCTGCAGTTATATGGCAACACTTGTAATTATCTCAACGTCTGGCAACACTTCACTCTTTCAAAATCGTCTGTTATGAGACTCAAAACTCGGATCCCTGCACATGAATGTTTATATATTACAACGTCACAGCAACTGTTTGTAACCTTTTAATCACTGTTCACTGAACTTATGTAAACAAACACTAATACATAATAATAATACTGTTAATGCCAAAATTATTCCGTACGTACTCTCCAATAATCATATTAATTTGGTATCGCACCTCCCTTAACACAAGGGGAAAATGGGAGGGCAAATGTATCTATCTGATAGATCGTAACTGCAGATCGTAGATTCCGTGTCAGGTAGCTTCTCCTTCACCAGGTGTGCCTCACCAGATGACAGGTTGAAACTTCTGTTGTCTTGCTTACCCAGATTAACACACTTGACGTACTGGTCCTTTGCCTCACACACAGCCTTATCCCATGGATAAATTATTGTTGAATTTTGGAGAACCAGGACTGCTACCAATCCGTCTCCACACAGCTCTCGATGTACGGCCCGCAGGTATATCCAGCATTCCTCCACGTGCCATCTTTCAATGTTAATTGGCTCACTGGCCACGTTCACCGGCGTTACCGAGCCTTTGGCGCCAATCTCACCAAGACGGCTCTTCCACATACTCCCTTGGGAGATGACAGGTCTCCCTCTTCGATAGCTCCCTTCAGCTGCCCGAATTTTCCCCTTTGGAGGCCTATGCCCCTCCAGAAATGCTAGTCGCTGGAACGCACATCTGCTCAGTCTGATCACTGGAAACAAGTGACTCTGATTTCCCGCTTTCCGCTGCAGGGGCGCCTGACGGTGCATCACGCCTGGTGCACGACGCCATTGGTCAACATCGCCAAGCCCCCGCCACAGACCAATCACGCCGTGGCTGCCGCTGCTCCCAAAATGCACTGGGGTCCTCTCTCCTGGGTGGGACTCTCCACTCTCTTGGTTTGCTTCGCCATATTTATCATGGAGGAAACGCCCGATAACTTCATCCCAAATAAACTAAAATCGAAATTTCTCCCAAATGAAACATCATGCTTCCTCCCATGTGTTATAAAATTAACTAAAGCTTCTTGTAGATATGTACACACTGGGAATTATGACTCTTATATGCGGGAAAGGAGAATACAGGCTGGAAATCCGTAACACTATCTACTATTATAACTATATTTCTCATTTCTATAGATTTTCCTCACAGCCGTTGAGGCCTATAATCGCAACGGATTTCGTATAACTGTTGTCGTCAGTATAGATATTGTGCAATGTGGTTGACACACTCAGGAGCTGTGTGATGCGGCGGTGAGACAGTAGCGTCTCTCCTGACGGCAGTAGAGTCTATGACCTAATACCCAACCCAACCCGACCTAACCCAACGCAACCCAACCCGACCTAACCCAAGCAGACCTGTCCTATTCGGACCCAACCAAAATAATATACAGGTTTGTTTAATATAAGATGTTCATAAAGAGTTTAACGTTAATTTGACGTCAAAGTTATTCCTATCAGCTTAAGGTGAGTGAAGGTCAGCGACGGGCGCCCCGCACTGTACACCGGTGATGGCCTCCACCTCAAGGCCGCCCATCACTGTATACACAGAGACCCGGGCCACGCTCCTCACTCTAATGGGTCTCAAATGCACCGAGAATTGATTGTTGCCGCAGGAGGCGGATAGTTTATTGTGCACCCCATACTCATCCTGTGAGTGCTAGTTTATTGTGCACCCCATACTCATCCTGTGAGTGCTAGTTTATTGTGCACCCCATACTCATCCTGTGAGTGCTAGTTTATTGTGCACCCCATACTCATCCTGTGAGTGCTAGTTTATTGTGCACCCCATACTCATCCTGTGAGTGCTAGTTTATTGTGCACCCCATACTCATCCTGTGAGTGCTAGTTTCTTGGTGCTACCAGTCTTGGTGCCACCAGTCATGGTGCCACCAGCCATGGTGCCACCAGTCATGGTGCCACCAGTCATGGTGCCACCAGCCATGGTGCCACCAGTCTTGGTGGCACCAGTCTTGGTGAGTCACCGTAAACAAGAGTGTTGCCACCAGTTGCAAGGTGGATGCCCAGTTACTGACTCTTATACACTGAGAGTTTACAATATACCTAAACACTGTTGAGGACTGGAGACAGGTGCTGGAGGTCAGTAACCATGGTGGCCATAATTACCCTCACGCGGGAGATAGGCCTTATAAGGCCACCAGGACACCAATATACAATGGTCTCCCTCGTGACGTGTGTGATGGCGCAACACGTGGCCACGTTGACAGCTGCACGTGTTAGTTTGAATGTTAGAAGTAAAGCATTCATTGCTAGTTCCTCATTGTTCACGAAAATGTTCCTGTTAATCCAGCTTTGTATCTATATTAACAATAGTAACGTCCTATGACAAGGTTCTGTATGTAATTATGCTTAGATTAAATAGGCTCATTAGGGGTACTTTTCACTAAATAGCATTATAAGCAGTATTATAGGTCAAACAATTGTGCAAATGCTGATGAATAGAGCAGCTTAGCTTGAGACTAGCACGACCCTGGTCGTCAGGAGTAGCTGCTCCCCTGGTCGTCAGGAGTAGCTGCTCCACTGGTCGTCAGGGCAGCTGCTCCCCTGGTCGTCAGGGGTAGCTGCTCCCCTGGTCGTCAGGGCAGCTACTCACCTGGTCGTCAGGGGTAGCTGCTCCCCTGGTCGTCAGGGCAGCTGCTCCCCTGGTCGTCAGGGGTAGCTGCTCCCCTGGTCGTCAGGGCAGCTACTCACCTGGTCGTCAGGGGTAGCTGCTCCCCTGGTCGTCAGGGCAGCTACCCTGGAAACACAAACCGTAAATGTCTCTATTTTCCGCTTGTTACAACTTGTAATAAAGTTGTTACATCTTGGCTTAACGTGTTAATAACGTATTAGAACGTTGTTACAACTTGCTATATTGGTTGTTATAACTGGTTAGCAGGTGTTAAAACTTGTTCGAACGTTGTACCAACGTCGTAGTTTCGGTGTGTGTTTGACGGGTACTCACCTGGTCGTCAGGGGTAGCTGCTCCCCTGGTCGTCAGGGGTAGCTACTCCCCTCGTCGTCAGGGCAGCTACTCCCCTGGTCGTCAGGGCAGCTACTCACTTGGTCGTCTGGGGGTAGCTACTCCCCTCGTCGTCAGGGCAGCTACTCCCCTGGTCGTCAGGGCAGCTACTCCCCTGGTCGTCAGGGCAGCTACTCCCCTGGTCGTCAGGGCAGCTACTCCCCTGGTCGTCAGGGCAGCTACTCCCCTGGTCGTCAGGGCAGCTACTCACCTGGTCGTCTGGGGGTAGCTACTCCCCTGGTCGTCAAGGCAGCTACTCCCCTGGTCGTCAGGGCAGCTACTCACCTGGTCGTCTGGGGGTAGCTACTCCCCTGGTCGTCAGGGCAGCTACTCCCCTGGTCGTCAGGGCAGCTACTCCCCTGGTCGTCAGGGCAGCTACTCCCCTGGTCGTCAGGGCAGCTACTCCCCTGGTCGTCAGGGCAGCTACTCCCCTGGTCGTCAGGGCAGCTACTCCCCTGGTCGTCAGGGCAGCTACTCCCCTGGTCGTCAGGGCCGCTACTCCCCTGGTCGTCAGCGTAGCTACTCCCCTGGTCTTCAGGGCAGATACTACCCTGGCCGTCAGAGCAGCTACTCACCTGGTCGTCAGGGCCGCTACTCCCCTGGTCGTCAGGGCAGCTACTCCCCTGGTCGTCAGGGGCAGCTACTACCCTGGTCGTCAGGGCAGCTACTCCCCTGGTCGTCAGGGGGCAGCTACTCCCCTGGTCGTCAGGGCAGCTACTCCCCTGGTCGTCAGGGGCAGCTACTCCCCTGGTCGTCAGAGCAGCTACTCCCCTGGTCGTCAGGGGTAGCTACTCCCCTGGTCGTCAGGGCAGCTACTCCCCTGGTCGTCAGGGCAGCTACTCACCTGGTCGTCAGGGGCAGCTACTCCCCTGGTCGTCAGGGCCGATACTCCCCTGGTCGTCAGGGCCGATACTCCCCTGGTCGTCAGGGCCGATACTCCCCTGGTCGTCAGGGCAGCTACTCCCCTGGTCGTCAGGGCAGCTACTCCCTTGGTCGTCAGGGCAGCTACTCCCCTGGTCGTCAGGGCAGCTACTCCCCTAGTCGTCAGGGCAGCTACTCAACTGGTCGTCAGGGCAGCTACTCCCCTGGTCATCAGGGCAGCTACTCACCTGGTCGTCAGGGCCGCTACTCCCCTGTTCGTCTGGGCAGCTACTCCCCTGGTCGTCAGGGCAGCTACTCCCCTGGTCGTCAGGGGTAGCTACTCCCCTGGTCGTCAGGGGCAGCTACTCACCTGGTCGTCAGGGCAGCTACTCCCCTGGTCGTCAGGGCAGCTACTCACCTGGTCGTCAAGGGGCAGCTACTCCCCTGGTCGTCAGGGCAGCTACTCCCCTGGTCGTCAGGGCAGCTACTCCCCTGGTCGTCAGGGCAGCTACTCCCCTGGTCGTCAGGGCAGCTACTCCCCTGGTCGTCAGGGCAGCTAATCCCCAGGTCGTCAGGGCAGCTACTCACCTGGTCGTCAGGGCAGCTACTCACCTGGTCGTCAAGGCCGCTACTCCCCTGGTCGTCAGATCAGCTACTCACCTGGTCTTCAGGGGGCAGCTACTCCCCTGGTCGTCAGGGCAGCTACTCCACTGGTCGTCAGGGCAGCTACTCCCCTGGTCGTCAGGGCAGCTACTCACTGGTCGTCAGGGGCAGCTAATCCCCTGGTCGTCAGGGCAGCTACTCACTTGGTCGTCAGGGGCAGCTACTCCCCTGGTCGTCAGGGGCAGCTACTCCCCTGGTCGTCAGGGCAGCTACTCCCCTTGTCGTCAGGGGGCAGCTACTCCCCTGATCGTCAGGGCAGCTACTCACCTGGTCGTCAGGGCAGCTACTCCCCTGGTCGTCAGGGCAGCTACTCACCTGGTCGTCAGGGCAGCTACTCCCCTTGGTCGTCAGGGCAGCTACTCACCTGGTCGTCAGGGCCGCTACTCCCCTGGTCGTCAGGGCAGCTACTCACCTGGTCGTCAGGGCAGCTACTCACCTGGTCGTCAGGGCAGCTACTCCCCTGGTCGTCAGGGCAGCTACTCACCTGGTCGTCAGGGCAGCTACTCACCTGGTCGTCAGGGCAGCTACTCCCCTGGTCGTCAGGGCAGCTACTCGCCTGGTCGTCAGGGCAGCTACTCCCCTGGTCGTCAGGGGTAGCTACTCACCTGGTCGTCAGGGCAGCTACTCCCCTGGTCGTCAGGGCAGCTACTCACCTGGTCCGTCAGGGCCGCTGCTTCCCTGGTCGTCAGGGCAGCTACTCACCAGGTCGTCAGGGGGCAGCTACTCCCCTGGTCGTCAGGGCAGCTACTCCCCTGGTCGTCAGGGCAGATACTCACCTGGTCGTCAGGGCCGCTGCTTCCCTGGTCGTCAGGGCAGCTACTCACCTTGTCATCAGGGCAGCTACTCACCTGGTCGTCAGGGGGCAGCTACTCCCCTGGTCGTCAGGGCAGCTACTCCCCTTGTCGTCAGGGCAGCTACTCCCCTGGTCGTCAGGGCAGCTACTCACCTGGTCGTCAGGGCAGCTACTCACCTGGTCGTCAGGGGTAGCTACTCCCCCTGGTCGTCAAGGGTAGCTACTCACCTGGTCGTCAGGGCAGCTACTCCCATGGTCGTCAGGGCAGCTACTCACCAGGTCGTCAGGGGTAGCTACTCACCTGGTCGTCAGGGCAGCTACTCACCTGGTCGTCAGGGCAGCTACTCCCCTGGTCGTCAGGGCAGCTACTCCCCTGGTCGTCAGGGCAGCTACTCCCCTGGTCGTCAGGGCAGCTACTCCCCTGGTCGTCAGGGCAGCTATTCCCCTGGTCGTCAGGGCAGCTACTCCCCTGGTCGTCAGGAGCAGCTACTACCCTGGTCGTCAGGGCAGCTACTCCCCTGGTCGTCAGGGGGCAGCTACTCCCCTGGTCGTCAGGGCAGCTACTCCCCTGGTCGTCAGGAGCAGCTACTCCCCTGGTCGTCAGGGCAGCTACTCCCCTGGTCGTCAGGGGTAGCTACTCCCCTGGTCGTCAGGGCAGCTACTCCCCTGGTCGTCAGGGCACCTACTCACCTGGTCGTCAGGGGCAGCTACTCCCCTGGTCGTCAGGGCAGCTACTCCCCTGGTCGTCAGAGGCCGATACTCTCCTGGTCGTCAGGGCAGCTACTCCCCTGGTCGTCAGGGCAGCTACTCCCCTGGTCGTCAGGGAAGCTACTCCCCTGGTCGTCAGGGCAGCTACTCCCCTGGTCGTCAGGGCAGCTACTCACCTGGTCGTCAGGGCAGCTACTCCCCCTGGTCGTCAGGGCAGCTACTCACCTGGTCGTCAGGGCCGCTACTCCCCTGGTCGTCTGGGCAGCTACTCCCCTGGTCGTCAGGGCAGCTACTCCCCTGGTCGTCAGGGGTAGCTACTCCCCTGGTCGTCAGGGGCAGCTACTCACCTGGTCGTCAGGGCAGCTACTCACCTGGTCGTCAGGGCAGCTACTCACCTGGTCGTCAGGGCAGCTACTCTCCTGGTCGTCAGGGCAGCTACTCACCTGGTCGTCAGGGCAGCTACTCCCCATGGTCGTCAGGGCACCTACTCACCTGGTCGTCAGGGCCGCTACTCCCCTGGTCGTCAGGGCAGCTACTCACCTGGTCATCAGGGCAGCTACTCACCAGGTCGTCAGGGCAGCTACTCACCTGGTCGTCAGGGCAGCTACTCCCCTGGTCGTCAGGGCAGCTACTCCCCTGGTCGTCAGGGCAGCTCTCCCCTGGTCGTCAGGGCAGCTAATCCCCTGGTCGTCAGGGCAGCTACTCACCTGGTCGTCAGGGCAGTTACTCACCTGGTCGTCAGGGCAGCTACTCCCCTGGTCCGTCAGGGCAGCTACTCCCCTAGTCGTCAGGGCAGCTACTCCCCTGGTCGTCAGGGGTAGCTACTCACCTGGTCGTCAGGGCAGCTACTCCCCTGGTCGTCAGGGCAGCTACTCACCTGGTCGTCAGGGCCGCTGCTTCCCTGGTCGTCAGGGCAGCTACTCACCTTGTCATCAGGGCAGCTACTCACCTGGTCGTCAGGGGGCAGCTACTCCCCTGGTCGTCAGGGCAGCTACTCCCCTTGTCGTCAGGGCAGCTACTCCCCTGGTCGTCAGGGCAGCTACTCACCTGGTCGTTAGGGTCGCTACTCTCCTCGTCGTCAGGGCAGCTACTCACCTGGTCGTCAGGGGTAGCTACTCCCCTGGTCGTCAAGGGTAGCTACTCACCTGGTCGTCAGGGCAGCTACTCCCCTGGTCGTCAGGGAAGCTACTCACCTGGTCGTCAGGGGTAGCTACTCACCTGGTCGTCAGGGCAGCTACTCACCTGGTCGTCAGGGCAGCTACTCCCCTGGTCGTCAGGGCAGCTACTCCCCTGGTCGTCAGGGCAGCTACTCACCTGGTCGTCAGGGCAGCTACTCCCCTGGTCGTCAGGGCAGCTACTCCCCTGGTCGTCAGGGCAGCTACTCCCCTGGTCGTCAGGGCAGCTACTCCCCTGGTCGTCAGGGCAGCTACTCACCTGATCGTCAGGGCACCTACTCCCCTGGCCGACAGGGCAGCTACTCACCTGGTCGTCAGGGCAGCTACTCTCCTGGTCGTCAGGGCAGCTACTCCCCTGGTCGTCTGGGCCGCTACTCACCTGGTCGCCAGGGCAGCTACTCTCCTGGTCGTCAGGGCAGCTACTCCCCTGGTCGTCTGGGCCGCTACTCACCTGGTCGCCAGGGCAGCTACTCTCCTGGTCGTCAGGGCACCTACTCCCCTGGTCGTCAGGGCAGCTACTCACCTGGTCGTCAGGGCAGCAACTCTCCTGGTCGTCAGGGCAGCTACTCCCCTGGTCGTTAGGGCAGCTACTCCCCTGGTCGTCAGGGCAGCTGCTCCCCTGGTCGTCAGGGGAGCTACTCCCCTGGTCGTCAGAACAGCTACTCCTCTGGTCGTCAGGGCAGCTACTCCCCTGGTCGTCAGGGGCAGCTACTGCCCTGGTCGTCAGGGGTAGATACTCCCCTGGTCGTCAGGGTAGCTACTCCCCTGTCGTCAGGGCAGCTACTCACCTGGTCGTCAGGGGCAGCTACTCACCTGGTCGTCAGGGCAGCTACTCCCCTGGTCGTCAGAGGCAGGCTACTCCCCTGGATCGTCAGGGGCAGCTACTCACCTGGTCGTCAGGGCAGCTACTCACCTGGTCGTCAGGGCAGCTACTCCCCTGGTCGTCAGGGCAGCTACTCACCTGGTCGTCAGGGCAGCTACTCCCCTGGTCGTCAGGGCACCTACTCACCTGGTCGTCAGGGCAGCTACTCCCCTGGTCGTCAGGGCAGCTACTCCCCTGGTCGTCAGGGGTAGCTACTCACCTGGTCGTCAGGGCAGCTACTCCCTGGTCGTCAATGGCAGCTACTCACCTGGTCGTCAGGGCAGCTGACTTCCCTGGTCGTCAGGGCAGCTACTCACCCTGGTCGTCAGGGGCAGCTACTCCCCTGGTCGTCAGGCAGCTACTCCCCTGGTCGTCAGGGGCATGCTACTCACCTGGTCGTCAGGGCAGCTGCTTCCCTGGTCGTCAGGGCAGCTACTCACCTTGTCGTCAGGGCAGCTACTCACCTGGTCGTCAGGGGCAGCTACTCCCCTGGTCGTCAGGGCAGCTACTCCCCTGGTCGTCAGGGCAGCTACTCCCCTGGTCGTCAGGGCAGCTACTCACCTGGTCGTCAGGGCCGCTACTCCCCTGGTCGTCAGGGCAGCTACTCCCTGGTCGTCAGGGCAGCTACTCCCCTGGTCGTCAGGGCAGCTACTCACCTGGTCGTCAGGGCAGCTACTCCCCTGGTCGTCAGGGCAGCTACTCCCCTGGTCGTCAGGGGCAGCTACTCACCTGGTCGTCAGGGCAGCTACTCCCCTGGTCGTCAGGGCAGCTACTCCCCTGGTCGTCAGGGCAGCTACTCCCCTGGTCGTCAGGGCAGCTACTCACCTGGTCGTCAGGGGCAGCTACTCCCCTGGTCGTCAGGGCAGCTACTCCCCTGGTCGTCAGGGCAGCTACTCCCCTGGTCGTCAGGGCAGCTACTCCCCTGGTCGTCAGGGCAGCTACTCCCCTGGTCGTCAGGGCAGCTACTCCCCTGGTCGTCAGGGCAGCTACTCACCCTGGTCGTCAGGGCAGCTACTCACTGGTCGTCAGGGGCAGCTACTTCACCTGGTCGTCAGGGCTAGCTACTCCCCTGGTCGTCAGGGCAGCTACTCCCCTGGTCGTCAGGGCAGCTACTCCCCTGGTCGTCAGGGCAGCTACTCCCCTGGTCGTCAGGGGCAGCTACTCCCTGGTCGTCAGGGCAGCTACTCCCTGGTCGTCAGGGCAAGCTACTCCCCTGGTCGTCAGGGCAGCTACTCCCCTGGTCGTCAGGGCAGCTACTCCCTGGTCGTCAGGGCAGCTACTCCCCTGGTCGTCAGGGCAGCTACTCACCTGGTCGTCAGGGCAGCTACTCCCCTGGTCGTCAGGGCAGCTAATCCCCTGGTCGTCAGGAGCAGCTACTCCCCTGGTCGTCAGGGCAGCTACTCCCCTGGTCGTCAGGAGCACAGCTACTCCCCTGGTCGTCAGGGCAGCTACTCACCTGGTCGTCAGGGCAGCTACTCCCTGGTCGTCAGGGCAGCTACTCCCCTGGTCGTCAGGGCAGCTACTCCCTGGTCGTCAGGGCAGCTACTCCCTGGTCGTCCTCCCTCAAGGCAGCTACTCCCCTGGTCGTCAGGGCAGCTACTCCCCTGGTCGTCAGGGCAGCTACTCCCCTGGTCGTCAGGGCAGCTACTCCCCTGGTCGTCAGGGCAGCTACTCCCCTGGTCGTCAGGGGCAGCTACTCCCCTGGTCGTCAGGGCAGCTACTCCCCTGGTCGTCAGGGCAGCTACTCCCCTGGTCGTCAGGGCAGCTACTCACCTGGTCGTCAGGGCAGCTACTCCCCTGGGTCGTCAGGAGCAGCTACTCCCCTGGTCGTCAGGGCGCTACTCCCCCTGGTCGTCAGGGGCAGCTACTCCACCTGGTCGTCAGGGCAGCTACTCCCCTGGTCGTCAGGGCAGCTACTCCCCTGGCTCGTCAGGGCAGCTACTCACCTGGTCGTCAGGGCAGCTACTCCCCTGGTCGTCAGGGCAGCTACTCCCCTGGGTCGTCAGGGGAGCTACTTCCCTGGTCGTCAGGGCAGCTACTCCCCTTGGTCTTCAGGGGCAGCTACTCACCTGGTCGTCAGGGCAGCTACTCCCCTGGTCCGTCAGGGCAGCTACTCACCCTGGTCGTCAGGGCAGCTACTCCCCTGGTCGTCAGGGCAGCTACTCCCTGTCGTCAGGCAGCTACTCACCCTGGTCGTCAGGGGGCAGCTACTCCCCTGGTCGTCAGGGCAGCTACTCCCCTGGTCGTCAGGGCAGCTACTCCCCTGGTCGTCAGGGCAGCTACTCACCTGGTCGTCAGGGCAGCTACTCCCCTGGTCGTCAGGGCAGCTACTCACCTGGTCGTCAGGGCAGCTACTCCCCTGGTCGTCAGGGCAGCTACTCCCCTGGTCGTCAGGGCAGCTACTCCCCTGGTCGTCAGGGCAGCTACTCCCCTGGTCGTCAGGGCAGCTACTCCCCTGGTCGTCAGGGCAGCTACTCCCCTGGTCGTCAGGGCAGCTACTCCCCTGGTCGTCAGGGCAGCTACTCCCCTGGTCGTCAGGGCAGCTACTCCCCTGGTCGTCAGGGCAGCTACTCCCCTGGTCGTCAGGGCAGCTACTCCCCTGGTCGTCAGGGCAGCTACTCACCTGGTCGTCAGGGCAGCTACTCCCCTGGTCGTCAGGGCAGCTACTCCCCTGGTCGTCAGGGCAGCTACTCCCCTGGTCGTCAGGGCAGCTACTCCCCTGGTCGTCAGGGCAGCTACTCCCCTGGTCGTCAGGGCAGCTACTCCCCTGGTCGTCAGGGCAGCTACTCACCTGGTCGTCAGGGCAGCTACTCCCCTGGTCGTCAGGGCAGCTACTCCCCTGGTCGTCAGGGCAGCTACTCCCCTGGTCGTCAGGGCAGCTACTCCCCTGGTCGTCAGGGCAGCTACTCCCCTGGTCGTCAGGGCAGCTACTCCCCTGGTCGTCAGGGCAGCTACTCCCCTGGTCGTCAGGGCAGCTACTCCCCTGGTCGTCAGGGCAGCTACTCCCCTGGTCGTCAGGGCAGCTACTCCCCTGGTCGTCAGGGCAGCTACTCCCCTGGTCGTCAGGGCAGCTACTCCCCTGGTCGTCAGGGCAGCTACTCCCCTGGTCGTCAGGGCAGCTACTCACCTGGTCGTCAGGGCAGCTACTCCCCTGGTCGTCAGGGCAGCTACTCCCCTGGTCGTCAGGGCAGCTACTCCCTGGTCGTCAGGGCAGCTACTCCCCTGGTCGTCAGGGCAGCTACTCCCCTGGTCGTCAGGGCAGCTACTCCCCTGGTCGTCAGGGCAGCTACTCCCCTGGTCGTCAGGGCAGCTACTCCCCTGGTCGTCAGGGCAGCTACTCCCTGGTCGTCAGGGCAGCTACTCACCTGGTCGTCAGGGCAGCTACTCCCCTGGTCGTCAGGGCAGCTACTCCCCTGGTCGTCAGGGCAGCTACTCCCCTGGTCGTCAGGGCAGCTACTCCCCTGGTCGTCAGGGCAGCTACTCCCCTGGTCGTCAGGGCAGCTACTCCCCTGGTCGTCAGGGCAGCTACTCCCCTGGTCGTCAGGGCAGCTACTCCCCTGGTCGTCAGGGCAGCTACTCCCTGGTCGTCAGGGCAGCTACTCCCCTGGTCGTCAGGGCAGCTACTCCCCTGGTCGTCAGGGCAGCTACTCCCTGGTCGTCAGGGCAGCTACTCCCCTGGTCGTCAGGGCAGCTACTCACCTGGTCGTCAGGGGCAGCTACTCCCCTGGTCGTCAGGGCAGCTACTCCCTGGTCGTCAGGGCAGCTACTCACCTGGTCGTCAGGGGTAGCTACTCCCCTGGTCGTCAGGGCAGCTACTCCCCTGGTCGTCAGGGGCAGCTACTCACCTGGTCGTCAGGGCAGCTACTCCCTGGTCGTCAGGGCAGCTACTCCCCTGGGTCGTCAGGGGCAGCTACTCCCCTGGTCGTCAGGGGCAGCTACTCCCCTGGTCGTCAGGGACAGCTACTCCCCTGGTCGTCAGGGCAGCTACTCCCCTGGTCGTCAGGGCAGCTACTCCCCTGGTCGTCAGGGCAGCTACTCCCCTGGTCGTCAGGGCAGCTACTCACCCTGGTCGTCAGGGCAGCTACTCCCCTGGTCGTCAGGGCAGACTACTCCCCTGGTCGTCAGGGCAGCTACTCCCCTGGTCGTCAGGGCAGCTACTCCCCTGGTCGTCAGGGCAGCTACTCCCCTGGTCGTCAGGGCAGCTACTCCCCTGGTCGTCAGGGCAGCTACTCACCTGGTCGTCAGGGCAGCTACTCACCTGGTCGTCAAGGGCAGCTACTCCCCTGGTCGTCAGGGGGCAGCTACTCCCCTGGTCGTCAGGGCAGCTACTCCCTGGTCGTCAGGGCAGCTACTCACCTGGTCGTCAGGGCACCTACTCCCCTGGTCGTCAGGGCAGCTACTCCCTGGTCGTCAGGGGCAGCTACTCCCCTGGTCGTCTAGGGCCGGCTACTCTCCTGGTCGTTCAGGGCAGCTACTGCCACCTGGTCAGTCAGGGCTAGCTACTCACCTCGGTCGTCAGGGGGCAGCTACTCCCCTGGTCGTCAGGGCAGCTACTTGACCCCTGGTCGTCAGGGGCAGCTACTCCCCTGGTCGTCAGGGAACAGCTACTCCTCTGGTCAGTCAGGGGCCGCTACTCCCCGGGTCGTCAGGGGCAGCTACTCCCTGGTCGTCAGGGGTAGCTACTCCCTGCTGGTCGTCCAGGGGTAGCTACTCCCCTGGTCGTCAGGGCCAGCTACTCACCATGGTCGTCAGGGGCAGCTATCACCTAGGTCGTCAGGGTAGCTACTTCACACTGGTCGTCATGAGCAGGCTACTCACCTGATCGTCAGGGCAGCTACTCACCTAGGTCGTCAGGGGCAGCTACTCCCCTGGTCGTCAGGGCAGCTACTCCCCTGGTCGTCAGGGCAGCTACTCCACCTGGTCGTCAGGGCAGCTACTCAACCTGGTCGTACGGGAGCAGCTACTACCCTGGGTCGTCAGGGCAAGCTACTCCCTGGTTCGTCAGTGGGCAGATACTCCCCTGGTCGTCAGGGCAGCTACTCCCTTGGTCGTCAGGGTAGCTACTCCCCTGGTCGTCCGGAGCAGCTAACTCCCTCTGGTCGTCAGGGCCAGCTACTCCCCTGGTCGTCAGGGGTAGCTACTCACCTGGTCGTCAGGGCAGCCTACTCACCTGGTCGTCAGGGCAGCCTACTCACCTGGGCAGTCAGGGGCAGCTACTCACCTGGTCCGTCAGGGGCAGCTACTTCCCTGGTCGTCATGGGCAGATACTCTCCTGTCGTGTCAGGGCAGCTACTCCCCTGGTCGGTCAGGGTAGCTACTACTCCGCTGGTCCGTCGGGCAGCTACTCACCTGGATCGTCAGGCAGCTACTCCCTGGTCGTCAGGGCAGCTACTCACCTGGTCGTCAGGGCAGCTACTCCCCTGGTCGTCAGGGCAGCTACTCCCCTGGTCGTCAGGGCAGCTACTCCCCTGGTCGTCAGGGCAGCTACTCCCCTGGTCGTCAGGGGCAGCTACTCCCCTGGTCGTCAGGGCAGCTACCTCCCTGGTCGTCAGGGCAGCTACTCCCCTGGTCGTCAGGGCAGCTACTCCCCTGGTCGTCAGGGGCAGCTACTCCCCTGGTCGTCAGGGCAGCTACTCCCCTGGTCGTCAGGGCAGCTACTCCCCTGGTCGTCAGGGCAGCTACTCACCTGGTCGTCAGGGCAGCTACTCCCCTGGTCGTCAGGAGCAGCTACTCCCCTGGTCGTCAGGGCAGCTACTCCCCTGGTCGTCAGGGCAGCTACTCCCCTGGTCGTCAGGGCAGCTACTCACCTGGTCGTCAGGGCAGCTACTCCCCTGGTCGTCAGGGCAGCTACTCCCCTGGTCGTCAGGGCAGCTACTCCCTGGTCGTCAGGGCAGCTACTCCCTGGTCGTCAGGGGCAGCTACTCCCCTGGTCGTCAGGGCAGCTACTCACCTGGTCGTCAGGGCAGCTACTCCCCTGGTCGTTCAGGGCAGCTACTCACCTGGTCGTCAGGGCAGCTACTCACCTGGTCGTCAGGGCAGCTACTCACCTGGTCGTCAGGGCAGCTACTCCCCTGGTCGTCAGGGCAGCTACTCCCCTGGTCGTCAGGGCAGCTACTCACCTGGTCGTCAGGGCAGCTACTCACCTGGTCGTCAGGGCAGCTACTCCCCTGGTCGTCAGGGCAGCTTACTCACCTGGTCGTCAGGGCAGCTACTCCCCTGGTCGTCAGGGGCAGCTACTCACCTGGTCGTCAGGGCAGCTACTCCCCTGGTCGTCAGGGCAGCTACTCACCTGGTCGTCAGGGCAGCTACTCCCTGGTCGTCAGGGCAGCTACTCACCTGGTCGTCAGGGCAGCTACTCACCTGGTCGTCAGGGGCAGCTACTCCCCTGGTCGTCAGGGCAGCTACTCCCCTGGTCGTCAGGGCAGCTACTCCCCTGGTCGTCAGGGCAGCTACTCACCTGGTCGTCAGGGCAGCTACTCCCCTGGTCGTCAGGGCAGCTACTCCCCTGGTCCCCTTACTCCCCTGGTCGTCAGGGGGTCAGCTACTCACCGGGTCGTCAAGGGGCTAGCTACTTCCCCTGGTCGTCAGGGGCAGCTACTTTCCCCCCCCTGGGTCGTCAGAGGCAGCTACTCCCCCTGGGTCGTCAGGGGCTAGCTACTCCCCTGGTCGTCAGGGCAGCTACTCCCCTGGTCGTCAGGGCAGCTACTCCCCTGGTCGTCAGGGCAGCTACTCACCTGGTCGTCAGGGCAGCTACTCCCCTGGTCGTCAGAGGCAGCTACTCCCCTGGTCGTCAGTGGCAGCTACTCCCTGGTCGTCAGGGGCAGCTACTCCCTGGTCGTCAGGGAGCAGCTACTCCCTGGTCGTCAGGGGCAGCTACTCCCCTGTCGTCAGGGGCAGCTACTCCCCTGGTCGTCAGGGCAGCTACTCCCCTGGTCGTCAGGGCAGCTACTCCCTGGTCGTCAGGGCAGCTACTTCCCCTGGTCGTCAGGGCAGCTACTCACCTGTCGTCAGGGCAGCTACTCACCTGGTCGTCAGGGCAGCTACTCCCCTGGTCGTCAGGCAGCTACTCACCTGGTCGTCAGGGCAGCTACTCTCCATGGTCGTCAGAGGCAGCTACTCCCCTGGTCGTCAGGGCAGCTACTCCCCTGGTCGTCAGGGGCAGCTACTCCCCTGGTCGTCAGGGCAGCTACTCCCCTGGTCGTCAGGGCAGCTACTCACCTGGTCGTCAGGGCCGCTACTTCCCCTGGTCGTCAGGGCAGCTACTCACCTTGTCGTCAGGGCAGCTACTCCCCTGGTCGTCAGGGGCAGCTACTCCCCTGGTCGTCAGGGCAGCTACTCCCCTGGTCGTCAGGCAGCTACTCCCTGGTCGTCAGGGCAGCTACTCCCTGGTCGTCAGGGCAGCTACTCCCCTGGTCGTCAGGGCAGCTACTCACCTGGTCGTCAGGGTAGCTACTCCCCTGGTCGTCAGGGCAGCTACTCCCCTGGTCGTCAGGGCAGCTACTCCCCTGGTCGTCAGGGCAGCTACTCCCCTGGTCGTCAGGGCAGCTACTCCCTGGTCGTCAGGGCAGCTACTCACCTGGTCGTCAGGGGCAGCTACTCCCCTGGTCGTCAGGGCAGCTACTCCCCTGGTCGTCAGGGCAGCTACTCACCTGGTCGTCAGGGCAGCTACTCCCCTGGTCGTCAGGGCAGCTACTCCCCTGGTCGTCAGGGGCAGCTACTCCCCTGGTCGTCAGGGCAGCTACTCCCCTGGTCGTCAGGGCAGCTACTCCCCTGTCGTCAGGGCAGCTACTCACCTGGTCGTCAGGGCAGCTACTCCCCTGGTCGTCAGGGCAGCTACTCACCTGGTCGTCAGCGCCGCTACTCCCCTGGTCGTCTGGGCAGCTACTCCCCTGGTCGTCAGGGCAGCTACTCCCCTGGTCGTCAGGGGTAGCTACTCCCCTGGTCGTCAGGGGCAGCTACTCACCTGGTCGTCAGGGCAGCTACACTCCTGGTCGTCAGGGCAGCTACTCACCTGGTCGTCAAGGGGCAGCTACACCCCTGGTCGTCAGGGCAGCTACTCCTCTGGTCGTCAGGGCAGCTACTCCCCTGGTCGTCAGGGCAGCTACTCCCCTGGTCGTCAGGGCAGCTAATCCCTTGGTCGTCAGGGGCAGCTACTCCCCTGGTCGTCAGGGCAGCTACTCCCCTGGTCGTCAGGGCAGCTAATCCCCTGGTCGTCAGGGCAGCTACTCACCTGGTCGTCACGGCAGCTACTCACCTGGTCGTCAAGGCCGCTACTCCCCTGGTCGTCAGATCAGCTACTCACCTGGTCTTCAGGGGGCAGCTACTCCCCTGGTCGTCAGGGCAGCTACTCCCCTGGTCGTCAGGGCAGCTACTCACTTGGTCGTCAGGGGGCAGCTACTCCCCTGGTCGTTAGGGCAGCTACTCCCCTGGTCGTCAGGGCAGCTACACCCCTGGTCGTCAGGGCAGCTACTCACCTGGTCGTCAGGGCAGCTACTCCCCTGGTCGTCAGGGCAGCTACTCACCTGGTCGTCAGGGCAGCTACTCCCCATGGTCGTCAGGGCACCTACTCACCTGGTCGTCAGGGCCGCTACACCCCTGGTCGTCAGGGCAGCTACTCCCCTGGTCGTCAGGGCAGCTACTCCCCTGGTCGTCAGGGCAGCTAATCCCCTGGTCGTCAGGGGCAGCTACTCCCCTGGTCGTCAGGGCAGCTACTCCCCTGGTCGTCAGGGCAGCTAATCCCCTGGTCGTCAGGGCAGCTACTCACCTGGTCGTCAGGGCAGCTACTCACCTGGTCGTCAAGGCCGCTACTCCCCTGGTCGTCAGATCAGCTACTCACCTGGTCTTCAGGGGCCAGCTACTCCCCTGGTCGTCAGGGCAGCTACTCCACTGGTCGTCAGGGCAGCTACTCCCCTGGTCGTCAGGGCAGCTACTCACTTGGTCGTCAGGGGGCAGCTACTCCCCTGGTCGTCAGGGCAGCTACTCCCCTGGTCGTCAGGGCAGCTACTCCCCTTGTCGTCAGGGGGCAGCTACTCCCCTGATCGTCAAAGCAGCTACTCACCTGGTCGTCAGGGCAGCTACTCCCCTGGTCGTCAGCGCAGCTACTCACCTGGTCGTCAGGGCAGCTACTCCCCTTGGTCGTCAGGGCAGCTACTCACCTGGTCGTCAGGGCCGCTACTCCCCTGGTCGTCAGGGCAGCTACTCACCTGGTCGTCAGGGCAGCTACTCACCTGGTCGTCAGGGCAGCTACTCCCCTGGTCGTCAGGGCAGCTACTCACCTGGTCGTCAGGGCAGCTACTCACCTGGTCGTCAGGGCAGCTACTCCCCTGGTCCGTCAGGGCAGCTACTCGCCTGGTCGTCAGGGCAGCTACTCCCCTGGTCGTCAGGGGTAGCTACTCACCTGGTCGTCAGGGCAGCTACTCCCCTGGACGTCAGGGCAGCTACTCACCTGGTCGTCAGGGCCGCTGCTTCCCTGGTCGTCAGGGCAGCTACTCACCAGGTCGTCAGGGGGCAGCTACTCCCCTGGTCGTCAGGGCAGCTACTCCCCTGGTCGTCAGGGCAGCTACTCACCTGGTCGTCAGGGCCGCTGCTTCCCTGGTCGTCAGGGCAGCTACTCACCTTGTCATCAGGGCAGCTACTCACCTGGTCGTCAGGGGGCAGCTACTCCCCTGGTCGTCAGGGCAGCTACTCCCCTTGTCGTCAGGGCAGCTACTCCCCTGGTCGTCAGGGCAGCTACTCACCTGGTCGTCAGGGCCGCTACTCCCCTGGTCGTCTGGGCAGCTACTCACCTGGTCGTCAGGGTTAGCTACTCCCCCTGGTCGTCAAGGGTAGCTACTCACCTGGTCGTCAGGGCAGCTACTCCCATGGTCGTCAGGGCAGCTACTCACCTGGTCGTCAGGGGTAGCTACTCACCTGGTCGTCAGGGCAGCTACTCACCTGGTCGTCAGGGCAGCTACTCCCCTGGTCGTCAGGGCAGCTACTCCCCTGGTCGTCAGGGCAGCTACTCACCTGGTCGTCAGGGCAGCTACTCCCCTGTTCGTCAGGGCAGCTACTCCCCTGGTCGTCAGGGCAGCTACTCCCCTGGTCGTCAGGGCAGCTACTCCCCTGGTCGTCAGGGCAGCTATTCCCCTGGCCGTCAGGGCAGCTATACTCCCCTGGTCGTCAGGGGCAGCTACTACCCTGGTCGTCAGGGCAGCTACTCCCCTGGTCGTCAGGGGGCAGCTACTCCCCTGGTCGTCAGGGCAGCTACTCCCCTGGTCGTCAGGAGCAGCTACTCCCCTGGTCGTCAGGGCAGCTACTCCCCTGGTCGTCAGGGGTAGCTACTCCCCTGGTCGTCAGGGCAGCTACTCCCCTGGTCGTCAGGGCACCTACTCACCTGGTCGTCAGGGGCAGCTACTCCCCTGGTCGTCAGGGCAGCTACTCCCCTGGTCGTCAGGGCCGATACTCCCCTGGTCGTCAGGGCAGCTACTCCCCTGGTCGTCAGGGCAGCTACTCCCCTGGTCGTCAGGGCAGCTATTCCCCTGGTCGTCAGGGCAGCTACTCCCCTGGTCGTCAGGGCAGCTACTCACCTGGTCGTCAGGGCAGCTACTCCCCTGGTCATCAGGGCAGCTACTCACCTGGTCGTCAGGGCCGCTACTCCCCTGGTCGTCTGGGCAGCTACTCCCCTGGTCGTCAGGGCAGCTACTCCCCTGGTCGTCAGGGGTAGCTACTCCCCTGGTCGTCAGGGGCAGCTACTCACCTGGTCGTCAGGGCAGCTACTCACCTGGTCGTCAGGGCAGCTACTCACCTGGTCGTCAGGGTAGCTACTCTCCTGGTCGTCAGGGCAGCTACTCACCTGGTCGTCAGGGCAGCTACTCCCCATGGTCGTCAGGGCACCTACTCACCTGGTCGGCAGGGCCGCTACTCCCCCGGTCGTCAGGGCAGCTACTCACCTGGTCGTCAGGGCAGCTACTCACCAGGTCGTCAGGGCAGCTACTCACCTGGTCGTCAGGGCAGCTACTCCCCTGGTCGTCAGGGCAGCTACTCCCCTGGTCGTCAGGGCAGCTACTCCCCTGGTCGTCAAAGCAGCTACTCCCCTGGTCGTCAGGGCAGCTACTCACCTGGTCGTCAGGGCAGCTACTCACCTGGTCGTCAGGGCAGCTACTCCCCTGGTCCGTCAGGGCAGCTACTCCCCTGGTCGTCAGGGCAGCTACTCCCCTGGTCGTCAGGGGTAGCTACTCACCTGGTCGTCAGGGCAGCTACTCCCCTGGTCGTCAGGGCAGCTACTCACCTGGTCGTCAGGGCCGCTGCTTCCCTGGTCGTCAGGGCAGCTACTCACCTTGTCATCAGGGCAGCTACTCACCTGGTCGTCAGGGGGCAGCTACTCCCCTGGTCGTCAGGGCAGATACTCCCCTTGTCGTCAGGGCAGCTACTCCCCTGGTCGTCAGGGCAGCTACTCACCTGGTCGTTAGGGCCGCTACTCCCCTCGTCGTCAGGGCAGCTACTCACCTGGTCGTCAGGGGTAGCTACTCCCCTGGTCGTCAAGGGTAGCTACTCACCTGGTCGTCAGGGCAGCTACTCCCCTGGTCGTCAGGGAAGCTACTCACCTGGTCGTCAGGGGTAGCTACTCACCTGGTCGTCAGGGCAGCTACTCACCTGGTCGTCAGGGCAGCTACTCACCTGGTCGTCAGGGCAGCCACTCCCCTGGTCGTCAGGGCAGCTACTCCCCTGGTCGTCAGGGCAGCTACTCCCGTGGTCGTCAGGGCAGCTACTCACCTGGTCGTCAGGGCAGCCACTCCCCTGGTCGTCAGGGCAGCTACTCCCCTGGTCGTCAGGGCAGCTACTTTCCTGGTCGTCAGGGCAGCTACTCCCCTGGTCGTCAGGGCAGCTACTCACCTGATCGTCAGGGCACCTACTCCCCTGGTCGACAGGGCAGCTACTCACCTGGTCGTCAGGGCAGCTACTCTCCTGGTCGTCAGGGCAGCTACTCCCCTGGTCGTCTGGGCCGCTACTCACCTGGTCGCCAGGGCAGCTACTCTCCTGGTCGTCAGGGCACCTACTCCCCTGGTCGTCAGGGCAGCTACTCATCTGGTCGTCAGGGCAGCAACTCTCCTGGTCGTCAGGGCAGCTACTCCCCTGGTCGTTAGGGCAGCTACTCCCCTGGTCGTCAGGGCAGCTGCTCCCCTGGTCGTCAGGGGAGCTACTCCCCTGGTCGTCAGAACAGCTACTCCTCTGGTCGTCAGGGCAGCTACTCCCCTGGTCGTCAGGGGCAGCTACTCCCCTGGTCGTCAGGGGTAGCTACTCCCCTGGTCGTCAGGGTAGCTACTCCCCTAGTCGTCAGGGGCAGCTACTCACCTGGTCGTCAGGGGCAGCTACTCACCTGGTCGTCAGGGCAGCTACTCCCCTGGTCGTCAGAGCAGGTACTCCCCTGATCGTCAGGGGCAGCTACTCACCTGGTCGTCAGGGCAGCTACTCACCTGGTCGTCAGGGCAGCTACTCCCCTGGTCGTCTGGGGTAGCTACTCCCCTGGTCGTCAGGGTAGCTACTCCCCTGGTCGTCAGGGGCAGCTACTCACCTGGTCGTCAGGGGCAGCTACTCACCTGGTCGTCAGGGCAGCTACTCCCCTGGTCGTCAGAGCAGCTACTCCCCTGGTCGTCAGGGGCAGCTACTCACCTGGTCGTCAGGGCAGCTACTCCCCTGGTCGTCAGGGCAGCTACTCCCCTGGTCGTCAGAGCAGCTACTCCCCTGGTCGTCAGGGCAGCTACTCCCCTGGTCGTCAGAGCAGCTACTCCCCTGGTCGTTAGGGGCAGCTGCTCCCCTGGTCGTCAGGGCAGCTACTCACCTGGTCGTCAGGGCAGCTACTCCCCTGGTCGTCAGAGCAGCTACTCCCCTGGTCGTCAGGGCAGCTACTCACTTGGTCGTCAGGGCAGCTACTCCCCTGGTCGTCAGGGCAGCTACTCACCTGGTCGTCAGGGCAGCTACTCCCCTGGTCGTCAGGGCAGCTACTCCCCTGGTCGTCAGGGCAGCTACTCCCCTGGTCGTCAGGGCAGCTACTCCCCTGGTCGTCAGGGCAGCTACTCCCCTGGTCGTCAGGGGCAGCTACTCACCTGGTCATCAGGGCAGCTACTCCCTTGGTCGTCAGGGCAGCTACTCCCCTGGTCGTCAGGGGTAGCTACTCCCCTGGTCCTCAGGGTAGCTACTCTCCTGGTCGTCAGAGCAGCTACTCCCCTGGTCGTCAGGGGCAGCTACTCCCCTGGTCGTCAGGGGCAGCTACTCCCCTGGTCGTCAGGGCAGCTACTCCCCTGGTCGTCAGGGCAGCTACTCACCTGGTCGTCGGGGCCGCTGCTTCCCTGGTCGTCAGGGCAGCTACTCACCTTGTCATCAGGGCAGCTACTCACCTGGTCGTCAGGGGGCAGCTACTCCCCTGGTCGTCAGGGCAGCTACTCCCCATGTCGTCAGGGCAGCTACTCCCCTGGTCGTCAGGGCAGCTACTAACCTGGTCGTCAGGGCCGCTACTCCCCTGGTCGTCAGGGCAGCTACTCACCTGGTCGTCAGGGGTAGCTACCCCCCTGGTCGTCAAGGGTAGCTACTCACCTGGTCGTCAGGGCAGCTACTCCCATGGTCGTCAGGGCAGCTACTCACCTGGTCGTCAGGGGTAGCTACTCACCTGGTCGTCAGGGCAGCTACTCACCTGGTCGTCAGGGCAGCTACTCCCCTGGTCGTCAGGGCAGCTACTCCCCTGGTCGTCAGGGCAGCTACTCACCTGGTCGTCAGGGCAGCTACTCCCCTGGTCGTCAGGGCAGCTACTCCCCTGGTCGTCAGGGCAGCTACTCCCCTGGTCGTCAGGGCAGCTACTCCCCTGGTCGTCAGGGCAGCTACTCCCCTGGTCGTCAGGGCAGCTACTCCCCTGGTCGTCAGGGCAGCTACTCCCCTGGTCGTCAGGGCAGCTATTCCCCTGGCCGTCAGGGCAGCTACTCCCCTGGTCGTCAGGGGCAGCTACTACCCTGGTCGTCAGGGCAGCTACTCCCCTGGTCGTCAGGGGGCAGCTACTCCCCTGGTCGTCAGGGCAGCTACTCCCCTGGTCGTCAGGAGCAGCTACTCCCCTGGTCGTCAGGGCAGCTACTCCCCTGGTCGTTAGGGGTAGCTACTCCCCTGGTCGTCAGGGCAGCTGCTCCCCTGGTCGTCAGGGCACCTACTCACCTGGTCGTCAGGGGCAGCTACTCCCCTGATCGTCAGGGCAGCTACTCCCCTGGTCGTCAGGGCCGATACTCCCCTGGTCGTCAGGGGCAGCTACTACCCTGGTCGTCAGGGCAGCTACTCCCCTGGTCGTCAGGGGGCAGCTACTCCCCTGGTCGTCAGGGCAGCTACTCCCCTGGTCGTCAGGGCAGCTACTCACCTGGTCGTCAGGGCAGCTACTCCCCTGGTCGTCAGGGCAGCTACTCACCTGGTCGTCAGGGCCGCTACTCCCCTGGTCGTCTGGGCAGCTACTCCCCTGGTCGTCAGGGCAGCTACTCCCCTGGTCGTCAGGGGTAGCTACTCCCCTGGTCGTCAGGGGCAGCTACTCACCTGGTCGTCAGGGCAGCTGCTCACCTGGTCGGCAGGGCAGCTACTCACCTGGTCGTCAGGGCAGCTACTCTCCTGGTCGTCAGGGCAGCTACTCACCTGGTCGTCAGGGCAGCTACTCCCCATGGTCGTCAGGGCACCTACTCACCTGGTCGTCAGGGCCGCTACTCCCCTGGTCGTCAGGGCAGCTACTCACCTGGTCGTCAGGGCAGCTACTCACCAGGTCGTCAGGGCAGCTACTCACCTGGTCGTCAGGGCAGCTACTCCCCTGGTCGTCAGGGCAGCTACTCCCCTGTTCGTCAGGGCAGCTACTCCCCTGGTCGTCAAAGCAGCTACTCCCCTGGTCGTCAGGGCAGCTACTCACCTGGTCGTCAGGGCAGCTACTCACCTGGTCGTCAGGGCAGCTACTCCCCTGGTCCGTCAGGGCAGCTACTCCCCTGGTCGTCAGGGCAGCTACTCCCCTGGTCGTCAGGGGTAGCTACTCACCTGGTCGTCAGGGCAGCTACTCCCCTGGTCGTCAGGGCAGCTACTCACCTGGTCGTCAGGGCCGCTGCTTCCCTGGTCGTCAGGGCAGCTACTCACCTTGTCATCAGGGCAGCTACTCACCTGGTCGTCAGGGGGCAGCTACTCCCCTGGTCGTCAGGGCAGATACTCCCCTTGTCGTCAGGGCAGCTACTCCCCTGGTCGTCAGGGCAGCTACTCACCTGGTCGTTAGGGCCGCTACTCCCCTCGTCGTCAGGGCAGCTACTCACCTGGTCGTCAGGGGTAGCTACTCCCCTGGTCGTCAAGGGTAGCTACTCACCTGGTCGTCAGGGCAGCTACTCCCCTGGTCGTCAGGGAAGCTACTCACCTGGTCGTCAGGGGTAGCTACTCACCTGGTCGTCAGGGCAGCTACTCACCTGGTCGTCAGGGCAGCTACTCCCCTGGTCGTCAGGGCAGCTACTCCCCTGGTCGTCAGGGCAGCTACTCACCTGGTCGTCAGGGCAGCTACTCCCCTGGTCGTCAGGGCAGCTACTCCCCTGGTCGTCAGGGCAGCTACTCCCCTGGTCGTCAGGGCAGCTACTCCCCTGGTCGTCAGGGCAGCTACTCACCTGATCGTCAGGGCACCTACTCCCCTGGTCGACAGGGCAGCTACTCACCTGGTCGTCAGGGCAGCTACTCTCCTGGTCGTCAGGGCAGCTACTCCCCTGGTCGTCTGGGCCGCTACTCACCTGGTCGCCAGGGCAGCTACTCTCCTGGTCGTCAGGGCACCTACTCCCCTGGTCGTCAGGGCAGCTACTCACCTGGTCGTCAGGGTTAGCTACTCCCCCTGGTCGTCAAGGGTAGCTACTCACCTGGTCGTCAGGGCAGCTACTCCCATGGTCGTCAGGGCAGCTACTCACCTGGTCGTCAGGGGTAGCTACTCACCTGGTCGTCAGGGCAGCTACTCACCTGGTCGTCAGGGCAGCTACTCCCCTGGTCGTCAGGGCAGCTACTCCCCTGGTCGTCAGGGCAGCTACTCACCTGGTCGTCAGGGCAGCTACTCCCCTGTTCGTCAGGGCAGCTACTCCCCTGGTCGTCAGGGCAGCTACTCCCCTGGTCGTCAGGGCAGCTACTCCCCTGGTCGTCAGGGCAGCTATTCCCCTGGCCGTCAGGGCAGCTATACTCCCCTGGTCGTCAGGGGCAGCTACTACCCTGGTCGTCAGGGCAGCTACTCCCCTGGTCGTCAGGGGGCAGCTACTCCCCTGGTCGTCAGGGCAGCTACTCCCCTGGTCGTCAGGAGCAGCTACTCCCCTGGTCGTCAGGGCAGCTACTCCCCTGGTCGTCAGGGGTAGCTACTCCCCTGGTCGTCAGGGCAGCTACTCCCCTGGTCGTCAGGGCACCTACTCACCTGGTCGTCAGGGGCAGCTACTCCCCTGGTCGTCAGGGCAGCTACTCCCCTGGTCGTCAGGGCCGATACTCCCCTGGTCGTCAGGGCAGCTACTCCCCTGGTCGTCAGGGCAGCTACTCCCCTGGTCGTCAGGGCAGCTATTCCCCTGGTCGTCAGGGCAGCTACTCCCCTGGTCGTCAGGGCAGCTACTCACCTGGTCGTCAGGGCAGCTACTCCCCTGGTCATCAGGGCAGCTACTCACCTGGTCGTCAGGGCCGCTACTCCCCTGGTCGTCTGGGCAGCTACTCCCCTGGTCGTCAGGGCAGCTACTCCCCTGGTCGTCAGGGGTAGCTACTCCCCTGGTCGTCAGGGGCAGCTACTCACCTGGTCGTCAGGGCAGCTACTCACCTGGTCGTCAGGGCAGCTACTCACCTGGTCGTCAGGGTAGCTACTCTCCTGGTCGTCAGGGCAGCTACTCACCTGGTCGTCAGGGCAGCTACTCCCCATGGTCGTCAGGGCACCTACTCACCTGGTCGGCAGGGCCGCTACTCCCCCGGTCGTCAGGGCAGCTACTCACCTGGTCGTCAGGGCAGCTACTCACCAGGTCGTCAGGGCAGCTACTCACCTGGTCGTCAGGGCAGCTACTCCCCTGGTCGTCAGGGCAGCTACTCCCCTGGTCGTCAGGGCAGCTACTCCCCTGGTCGTCAAAGCAGCTACTCCCCTGGTCGTCAGGGCAGCTACTCACCTGGTCGTCAGGGCAGCTACTCACCTGGTCGTCAGGGCAGCTACTCCCCTGGTCCGTCAGGGCAGCTACTCCCCTGGTCGTCAGGGCAGCTACTCCCCTGGTCGTCAGGGGTAGCTACTCACCTGGTCGTCAGGGCAGCTACTCCCCTGGTCGTCAGGGCAGCTACTCACCTGGTCGTCAGGGCCGCTGCTTCCCTGGTCGTCAGGGCAGCTACTCACCTTGTCATCAGGGCAGCTACTCACCTGGTCGTCAGGGGGCAGCTACTCCCCTGGTCGTCAGGGCAGATACTCCCCTTGTCGTCAGGGCAGCTACTCCCCTGGTCGTCAGGGCAGCTACTCACCTGGTCGTTAGGGCCGCTACTCCCCTCGTCGTCAGGGCAGCTACTCACCTGGTCGTCAGGGGTAGCTACTCCCCTGGTCGTCAAGGGTAGCTACTCACCTGGTCGTCAGGGCAGCTACTCCCCTGGTCGTCAGGGAAGCTACTCACCTGGTCGTCAGGGGTAGCTACTCACCTGGTCGTCAGGGCAGCTACTCACCTGGTCGTCAGGGCAGCTACTCCCCTGGTCGTCAGGGCAGCTACTCCCGTGGTCGTCAGGGCAGCTACTCACCTGGTCGTCAGGGCAGCCACTCCCCTGGTCGTCAGGGCAGCTACTCCCCTGGTCGTCAGGGCAGCTACTTTCCTGGTCGTCAGGGCAGCTACTCCCCTGGTCGTCAGGGCAGCTACTCACCTGATCGTCAGGGCACCTACTCCCCTGGTCGACAGGGCAGCTACTCACCTGGTCGTCAGGGCAGCTACTCTCCTGGTCGTCAGGGCAGCTACTCCCCTGGTCGTCTGGGCCGCTACTCACCTGGTCGCCAGGGCAGCTACTCTCCTGGTCGTCAGGGCACCTACTCCCCTGGTCGTCAGGGCAGCTACTCATCTGGTCGTCAGGGCAGCAACTCTCCTGGTCGTCAGGGCAGCTACTCCCCTGGTCGTTAGGGCAGCTACTCCCCTGGTCGTCAGGGCAGCTGCTCCCCTGGTCGTCAGGGGAGCTACTCCCCTGGTCGTCAGAACAGCTACTCCTCTGGTCGTCAGGGCAGCTACTCCCCTGGTCGTCAGGGGCAGCTACTCCCCTGGTCGTCAGGGGTAGCTACTCCCCTGGTCGCTAGGGTAGCTACTCCCCTAGTCGTCAGGGGCAGCTACTCACCTGGTCGTCAGGGCAGCTACTCCCCTGGTCGTCAGAGCAGGTACTCCCCTGATCGTCAGGGGCAGCTACTCACCTGGTCGTCAGGGCAGCTACTCACCTGGTCGTCAGGGCAGCTACTCCCCTGGTCGTCTGGGGTAGCTACTCCCCTGGTCGTCAGGGTAGCTACTCCCCTGGTCGTCAGGGGCAGCTACTCACCTGGTCGTCAGGGGCAGCTACTCACCTGGTCGTCAGGGCAGCTACTCCCCTGGTCGTCAGAGCAGCTACTCCCCTGGTCGTCAGGGGCAGCTACTCACCTGGTCGTCAGGGCAGCTACTCCCCTGGTCGTCAGGGCAGCTACTCCCCTGGTCGTCAGAGCAGCTACTCCCCTGGTCGTCAGGGCAGCTACTCCCCTGGTCGTCAGAGCAGCTACTCCCCTGGTCGTTAGGGGCAGCTGCTCCCCTGGTCGTCAGGGCAGCTACTCACCTGGTCGTCAGGGCAGCTACTCCCCTGGTCGTCAGAGCAGCTACTCCCCTGGTCGTCAGGGCAGCTACTCACTTGGTCGTCAGGGCAGCTACTCCCCTGGTCGTCAGGGCAGCTACTCACCTGGTCGTCAGGGCAGCTACTCCCCTGGTCGTCAGGGCAGCTACTCCCCTGGTCGTCAGGGCAGCTACTCCCCTGGTCGTCAGGGCAGCTACTCCCCTGGTCGTCAGGGCAGCTACTCCCCTGGTCGTCAGGGGCAGCTACTCACCTGGTCATCAGGGCAGCTACTCCCTTGGTCGTCAGGGCAGCTACTCCCCTGGTCGTCAGGGGTAGCTACTCCCCTGGTCCTCAGGGTAGCTACTCTCCTGGTCGTCAGAGCAGCTACTCCCCTGGTCGTCAGGGGCAGCTACTCCCCTGGTCGTCAGGGGCAGCTACTCCCCTGGTCGTCAGGGCAGCTACTCCCCTGGTCGTCAGGGCAGCTACTCACCTGGTCGTCGGGGCCGCTGCTTCCCTGGTCGTCAGGGCAGCTTCTCACCTTGTCATCAGGGCAGCTACTCACCTGGTCGTCAGGGGGCAGCTACTCCCCTGGTCGTCAGGGCAGCTACTCCCCATGTCGTCAGGGCAGCTACTCCCCTGGTCGTCAGGGCAGCTACTAACCTGGTCGTCAGGGCCGCTACTCCCCTGGTCGTCAGGGCAGCTACTCACCTGGTCGTCAGGGGTAGCTACCCCCCTGGTCGTCAAGGGTAGCTACTCACCTGGTCGTCAGGGCAGCTACTCCCATGGTCGTCAGGGCAGCTACTCACCTGGTCGTCAGGGGTAGCTACTCACCTGGTCGTCAGGGCAGCTACTCACCTGGTCGTCAGGGCAGCTACTCCCCTGGTCGTCAGGGCAGCTACTCCCCTGGTCGTCAGGGCAGCTACTCACCTGGTCGTCAGGGCAGCTACTCCCCTGGTCGTCAGGGCAGCTACTCCCCTGGTCGTCAGGGCAGCTACTCCCCTGGTCGTCAGGGCAGCTACTCCCCTGGTCGTCAGGGCAGCTACTCCCCTGGTCGTCAGGGCAGCTACTCCCCTGGTCGTCAGGGCAGCTACTCCCCTGGTCGTCAGGGCAGCTATTCCCCTGGCCGTCAGGGCAGCTACTCCCCTGGTCGTCAGGGGCAGCTACTACCCTGGTCGTCAGGGCAGCTACTCCCCTGGTCGTCAGGGGGCAGCTACTCCCCTGGTCGTCAGGGCAGCTACTCCCCTGGTCGTCAGGAGCAGCTACTCCCCTGGTCGTCAGGGCAGCTACTCCCCTGGTCGTTAGGGGTAGCTACTCCCCTGGTCGTCAGGGCAGCTGCTCCCCTGGTCGTCAGGGCACCTACTCACCTGGTCGTCAGGGGCAGCTACTCCCCTGATCGTCAGGGCAGCTACTCCCCTGGTCGTCAGGGCCGATACTCCCCTGGTCGTCAGGGGCAGCTACTCCCCTGGTCGTCAGGGCAGCTACTCCCCTGGTCGTCAGGGGCAGCTACTCCCCTGGTCGTCAGGGCAGCTACTCCCCTGGTCGTCAGGGCAGCTACTCACCTGGTCGTCAGGGCAGCTACTCCCCTGGTCGTCAGGGCAGCTACTCACCTGGTCGTCAGGGCCGCTACTCCCCTGGTCGTCTGGGCAGCTACTCCCCTGGTCGTCAGGGCAGCTACTCCCCTGGTCGTCAGGGGTAGCTACTCCCCTGGTCGTCAGGGGCAGCTACTCACCTGGTCGTCAGGGCAGCTGCTCACCTGGTCGGCAGGGCAGCTACTCACCTGGTCGTCAGGGCAGCTACTCTCCTGGTCGTCAGGGCAGCTACTCACCTGGTCGTCAGGGCAGCTACTCCCCATGGTCGTCAGGGCACCTACTCACCTGGTCGTCAGGGCCGCTACTCCCCTGGTCGTCAGGGCAGCTACTCACCTGGTCGTCAGGGCAGCTACTCACCAGGTCGTCAGGGCAGCTACTCACCTGGTCGTCAGGGCAGCTACTCCCCTGGTCGTCAGGGCAGCTACTCCCCTGGTCGTCAGGGCAGCTACTCCCCTGGTCGTCAAAGCAGCTACTCCCCTGGTCGTCAGGGCAGCTACTCACCTGGTCGTCAGGGCAGCTACTCACCTGGTCGTCAGGGCAGCTACTCCCCTGGTCCGTCAGGGCAGCTACTCCCCTGGTCGTCAGGGCAGCTACTCCCCTGGTCGTCAGGGGTAGCTACTCACCTGGTCGTCAGGGCAGCTACTCCCCTGGTCGTCAGGGCAGCTACTCACCTGGTCGTCAGGGCCGCTGCTTCCCTGGTCGTCAGGGCAGCTACTCACCTTGTCATCAGGGCAGCTACTCACCTGGTCGTCAGGGGGCAGCTACTCCCCTGGTCGTCAGGGCAGATACTCCCCTTGTCGTCAGGGCAGCTACTCCCCTGGTCGTCAGGGCAGCTACTCACCTGGTCGTTAGGGCCGCTACTCCCCTCGTCGTCAGGGCAGCTACTCACCTGGTCGTCAGGGGTAGCTACTCCCCTGGTCGTCAAGGGTAGCTACTCACCTGGTCGTCAGGGCAGCTACTCCCCTGGTCGTCAGGGAAGCTACTCACCTGGTCGTCAGGGGTAGCTACTCACCTGGTCGTCAGGGCAGCTACTCACCTGGTCGTCAGGGCAGCTACTCCCCTGGTCGTCAGGGCAGCTACTCCCCTGGTCGTCAGGGCAGCTACTCACCTGGTCGTCAGGGCAGCTACTCCCCTGGTCGTCAGGGCAGCTACTCCCCTGGTCGTCAGGGCAGCTACTCCCCTGGTCGTCAGGGCAGCTACTCCCCTGGTCGTCAGGGCAGCTACTCACCTGATCGTCAGGGCACCTACTCCCCTGGTCGACAGGGCAGCTACTCACCTGGTCGTCAGGGCAGCTACTCTCCTGGTCGTCAGGGCAGCTACTCCCCTGGTCGTCTGGGCCGCTACTCACCTGGTCGCCAGGGCAGCTACTCTCCTGGTCGTCAGGGCACCTACTCCCCTGGTCGTCAGGGCAGCTACTCACCTGGTCGTCAGGGCAGCAACTCTCCTGGTCGTCAGGGCAGCTACTCCCCTGGTCGTTAGGGCAGCTACTCCCCTGGTCGTCAGGGCAGCTGCTCCCCTGGTCGTCAGGGGAGCTACTCCCCTGGTCGTCAGAACAGCTACTCCTCTGGTCGTCAGGGCAGCTACTCCCCTGGTCGTCAGGGGCAGCTACTCCCCTGGTCGTCAGGGGTAGCTACTCCCCTGGTCGTCAGGGTAGCTACTCCCCTAGTCGTCAGGGGCAGCTACTCACCTGGTCGTCAGGGGCAGCTACTCACCTGGTCGTCAGGGCAGCTACTCCCCTGGTCGTCAGAGCAGGTACTCCCCTGATCGTCAGGGGCAGCTACTCACCTGTTCGTCAGGGCAGCTACTCACCTGGTCGTCAGGGCAGCTACTCCCCTGGTCGTCTGGGGTAGCTACTCCCCTGGTCGTCAGGGTAGCTACTCCCCTGGTCGTCAGGGGCAGCTACTCCCCATGTCGTCAGGGCAGCTACTCCCCTGGTCGTCAGGGCAGCTACTCCCCTGGTCGTCAGGGCAGCTACTCCCGTGGTCGTCAGGGCAGCTACTCACCTGGTCGTCAGGGCAGCCACTCCCCTGGTCGTCAGGGCAGCTACTCCCCTGGTCGTCAGGGCAGCTACTTTCCTGGTCGTCAGGGCAGCTACTCCCCTGGTCGTCAGGGCAGCTACTCACCTGATCGTCAGGGCACCTACTCCCCTGGTCGACAGGGCAGCTACTCACCTGGTCGTCAGGGCAGCTACTCTCCTGGTCGTCAGGGCAGCTACTCCCCTGGTCGTCTGGGCCGCTACTCACCTGGTCGCCAGGGCAGCTACTCTCCTGGTCGTCAGGGCACCTACTCCCCTGGTCGTCAGGGCAGCTACTCATCTGGTCGTCAGGGCAGCAACTCTCCTGGTCGTCAGGGCAGCTACTCCCCTGGTCGTTAGGGCAGCTACTCCCCTGGTCGTCAGGGCAGCTGCTCCCCTGGTCGTCAGGGGAGCTACTCCCCTGGTCGTCAGAACAGCTACTCCTCTGGTCGTCAGGGCAGCTACTCCCCTGGTCGTCAGGGGCAGCTACTCCCCTGGTCGTCAGGGGTAGCTACTCCCCTGGTCGTCAGGGTAGCTACTCCCCTAGTCGTCAGGGGCAGCTACTCACCTGGTCGTCAGGGGCAGCTACTCACCTGGTCGTCAGGGCAGCTACTCCCCTGGTCGTCAGAGCAGGTACTCCCCTGATCGTCAGGGGCAGCTACTCACCTGGTCGTCAGGGCAGCTACTCACCTGGTCGTCAGGGCAGCTACTCCCCTGGTCGTCTGGGGTAGCTACTCCCCTGGTCGTCAGGGTAGCTACTCCCCTGGTCGTCAGGGGCAGCTACTCACCTGGTCGTCAGGGGCAGCTACTCACCTGGTCGTCAGGGCAGCTACTCCCCTGGTCGTCAGAGCAGCTACTCCCCTGGTCGTCAGGGGCAGCTACTCACCTGGTCGTCAGGGCAGCTACTCCCCTGGTCGTCAGGGCAGCTACTCCCCTGGTCGTCAGAGCAGCTACTCCCCTGGTCGTCAGGGCAGCTACTCCCCTGGTCGTCAGGGCAGCTACTCACCTGGTCGTCAGGGCAGCTACTCCCCTGGTCGTCAGGGCAGCTACTCACCTGGTCGTCAGGGCCGCTACTCCCCTGGTCGTCTGGGCAGCTACTCCCCTGGTCGTCAGGGCAGCTACTCCCCTGGTCGTCAGGGGTAGCTACTCCCCTGGTCGTCAGGGGCAGCTACTCACCTGGTCGTCAGGGCAGCTGCTCACCTGGTCGGCAGGGCAGCTACTCACCTGGTCGTCAGGGCAGCTACTCTCCTGGTCGTCAGGGCAGCTACTCACCTGGTCGTCAGGGCAGCTACTCCCCATGGTCGTCAGGGCACCTACTCACCTGGTCGTCAGGGCCGCTACTCCCCTGGTCGTCAGGGCAGCTACTCACCTGGTCGTCAGGGCAGCTACTCACCAGGTCGTCAGGGCAGCTACTCACCTGGTCGTCAGGGCAGCTACTCCCCTGGTCGTCAGGGCAGCTACTCCCCTGGTCGTCAGGGCAGCTACTCCCCTGGTCGTCAAAGCAGCTACTCCCCTGGTCGTCAGGGCAGCTACTCACCTGGTCGTCAGGGCAGCTACTCACCTGGTCGTCAGGGCAGCTACTCCCCTGGTCCGTCAGGGCAGCTACTCCCCTGGTCGTCAGGGCAGCTACTCCCCTGGTCGTCAGGGGTAGCTACTCACCTGGTCGTCAGGGCAGCTACTCCCCTGGTCGTCAGGGCAGCTACTCACCTGGTCGTCAGGGCCGCTGCTTCCCTGGTCGTCAGGGCAGCTACTCACCTTGTCATCAGGGCAGCTACTCACCTGGTCGTCAGGGGGCAGCTACTCCCCTGGTCGTCAGGGCAGATACTCCCCTTGTCGTCAGGGCAGCTACTCCCCTGGTCGTCAGGGCAGCTACTCACCTGGTCGTTAGGGCCGCTACTCCCCTCGTCGTCAGGGCAGCTACTCACCTGGTCGTCAGGGGTAGCTACTCCCCTGGTCGTCAAGGGTAGCTACTCACCTGGTCGTCAGGGCAGCTACTCCCCTGGTCGTCAGGGAAGCTACTCACCTGGTCGTCAGGGGTAGCTACTCACCTGGTCGTCAGGGCAGCTACTCACCTGGTCGTCAGGGCAGCTACTCCCCTGGTCGTCAGGGCAGCTACTCCCCTGGTCGTCAGGGCAGCTACTCACCTGGTCGTCAGGGCAGCTACTCCCCTGGTCGTCAGGGCAGCTACTCCCCTGGTCGTCAGGGCAGCTACTCCCCTGGTCGTCAGGGCAGCTACTCCCCTGGTCGTCAGGGCAGCTACTCACCTGATCGTCAGGGCACCTACTCCCCTGGTCGACAGGGCAGCTACTCACCTGGTCGTCAGGGCAGCTACTCTCCTGGTCGTCAGGGCAGCTACTCCCCTGGTCGTCTGGGCCGCTACTCACCTGGTCGCCAGGGCAGCTACTCTCCTGGTCGTCAGGGCACCTACTCCCCTGGTCGTCAGGGCAGCTACTCACCTGGTCGTCAGGGCAGCAACTCTCCTGGTCGTCAGGGCAGCTACTCCCCTGGTCGTTAGGGCAGCTACTCCCCTGGTCGTCAGGGCAGCTGCTCCCCTGGTCGTCAGGGGAGCTACTCCCCTGGTCGTCAGAACAGCTACTCCTCTGGTCGTCAGGGCAGCTACTCCCCTGGTCGTCAGGGGCAGCTACTCCCCTGGTCGTCAGGGGTAGCTACTCCCCTGGTCGTCAGGGTAGCTACTCCCCTAGTCGTCAGGGGCAGCTACTCACCTGGTCGTCAGGGGCAGCTACTCACCTGGTCGTCAGGGCAGCTACTCCCCTGGTCGTCAGAGCAGGTACTCCCCTGATCGTCAGGGGCAGCTACTCACCTGTTCGTCAGGGCAGCTATTCACCTGGTCGTCAGGGCAGCTACTCCCCTGGTCGTCTGGGGTAGCTACTCCCCTGGTCGTCAGGGTAGCTACTCCCCTGGTCGTCAGGGGCAGCTACTCCCCATGTCGTCAGGGCAGCTACTCCCCTGGTCGTCAGGGCAGCTACTCCCCTGGTCGTCAGGGCAGCTACTCCCGTGGTCGTCAGGGCAGCTACTCACCTGGTCGTCAGGGCAGCCACTCCCCTGGTCGTCAGGGCAGCTACTCCCCTGGTCGTCAGGGCAGCTACTTTCCTGGTCGTCAGGGCAGCTACTCCCCTGGTCGTCAGGGCAGCTACTCACCTGATCGTCAGGGCACCTACTCCCCTGGTCGACAGGGCAGCTACTCACCTGGTCGTCAGGGCAGCTACTCTCCTGGTCGTCAGGGCAGCTACTCCCCTGGTCGTCTGGGCCGCTACTCACCTGGTCGCCAGGGCAGCTACTCTCCTGGTCGTCAGGGCACCTACTCCCCTGGTCGTCAGGGCAGCTACTCATCTGGTCGTCAGGGCAGCAACTCTCCTGGTCGTCAGGGCAGCTACTCCCCTGGTCGTTAGGGCAGCTACTCCCCTGGTCGTCAGGGCAGCTGCTCCCCTGGTCGTCAGGGGAGCTACTCCCCTGGTCGTCAGAACAGCTACTCCTCTGGTCGTCAGGGCAGCTACTCCCCTGGTCGTCAGGGGCAGCTACTCCCCTGGTCGTCAGGGGTAGCTACTCCCCTGGTCGTCAGGGTAGCTACTCCCCTAGTCGTCAGGGGCAGCTACTCACCTGGTCGTCAGGGGCAGCTACTCACCTGGTCGTCAGGGCAGCTACTCCCCTGGTCGTCAGAGCAGGTACTCCCCTGATCGTCAGGGGCAGCTACTCACCTGGTCGTCAGGGCAGCTACTCACCTGGTCGTCAGGGCAGCTACTCCCCTGGTCGTCTGGGGTAGCTACTCCCCTGGTCGTCAGGGTAGCTACTCCCCTGGTCGTCAGGGGCAGCTACTCACCTGGTCGTCAGGGGCAGCTACTCACCTGGTCGTCAGGGCAGCTACTCCCCTGGTCGTCAGAGCAGCTACTCCCCTGGTCGTCAGGGGCAGCTACTCACCTGGTCGTCAGGGCAGCTACTCCCCTGGTCGTCAGGGCAGCTACTCCCCTGGTCGTCAGAGCAGCTACTCCCCTGGTCGTCAGGGCAGCTACTCCCCTGGTCGTCAGAGCAGCTACTCCCCTGGTCGTTAGGGGCAGCTGCTCCCCTGGTCGTCAGGGCAGCTACTCACCTGGTCGTCAGGGCAGCTACTCCCCTGGTCGTCAGAGCAGCTACTCCCCTGGTCGTCAGGGCAGCTACTCACTTGGTCGTCAGGGCAGCTACTCCCCTGGTCGTCAGGGCAGCTACTCACCTGGTCGTCAGGGCAGCTACTCCCCTGGTCGTCAGGGCAGCTACTCCCCTGGTCGTCAGGGCAGCTACTCCCCTGGTCGTCAGGGCAGCTACTCCCCTGGTCGTCAGGGCAGCTACTCCCCTGGTCGTCAGGGGCAGCTACTCACCTGGTCATCAGGGCAGCTACTCCCTTGGTCGTCAGGGCAGCTACTCCCCTGGTCGTCAGGGGTAGCTACTCCCCTGGTCCTCAGGGTAGCTACTCTCCTGGTCGTCAGAGCAGCTACTCCCCTGGTCGTCAGGGGCAGCTACTCCCCTGGTCGTCAGGGGCAGCTACTCCCCTGGTCGTCAGGGCAGCTACTCCCCTGGTCGTCAGGGCAGCTACTCACCTGGTCGTCGGGGCCGCTGCTTCCCTGGTCGTCAGGGCAGCTACTCACCTTGTCATCAGGGCAGCTACTCACCTGGTCGTCAGGGGGCAGCTACTCCCCTGGTCGTCAGGGCAGCTACTCCCCATGTCGTCAGGGCAGCTACTCCCCTGGTCGTCAGGGCAGCTACTAACCTGGTCGTCAGGGCCGCTACTCCCCTGGTCGTCAGGGCAGCTACTCACCTGGTCGTCAGGGGTAGCTACCCCCCTGGTCGTCAAGGGTAGCTACTCACCTGGTCGTCAGGGCAGCTACTCCCATGGTCGTCAGGGCAGCAACTCACCTGGTCGTCAGGGGTAGCTACTCACCTGGTCGTCAGGGCAGCTACTCACCTGGTCGTCAGGGCAGCTACTCCCCTGGTCGTCAGGGCAGCTACTCCCCTGGTCGTCAGGGCAGCTACTCACCTGGTCGTCAGGGCAGCTACTCCCCTGGTCGTCAGGGCAGCTACTCCCCTGGTCGTCAGGGCAGCTACTCCCCTGGTCGTCAGGGCAGCTACTCCCCTGGTCGTCAGGGCAGCTACTCCCCTGGTCGTCAGGGCAGCTACTCCCCTGGTCGTCAGGGCAGCTACTCCCCTGGTCGTCAGGGCAGCTATTCCCCTGGCCGTCAGGGCAGCTACTCCCCTGGTCGTCAGGGGCAGCTACTACCCTGGTCGTCAGGGCAGCTACTCCCCTGGTCGTCAGGGGGCAGCTTCTCCCCTGGTCGTCAGGGCAGCTACTCCCCTGGTCGTCAGGAGCAGCTACTCCCCTGGTCGTCAGGGCAGCTACTCCCCTGGTCGTTAGGGGTAGCTACTCCCCTGGTCGTCAGGGCAGCTGCTCCCCTGGTCGTCAGGGCACCTACTCACCTGGTCGTCAGGGGCAGCTACTCCCCTGATCGTCAGGGCAGCTACTCCCCTGGTCGTCAGGGCCGATACTCCCCTGGTCGTCAGGGGCAGCTACTACCCTGGTCGTCAGGGCAGCTACTCCCCTGGTCGTCAGGGGGCAGCTACTCCCCTGGTCGTCAGGGCAGCTACTCCCCTGGTCGTCAGGGCAGCTACTCACCTGGTCGTCAGGGCAGCTACTCCCCTGGTCGTCAGGGCAGCTACTCACCTGGTCGTCAGGGCCGCTACTCCCCTGGTCGTCTGGGCAGCTACTCCCCTGGTCGTCAGGGCAGCTACTCCCCTGGTCGTCAGGGGTAGCTACTCCCCTGGTCGTCAGGGGCAGCTACTCACCTGGTCGTCAGGGCAGCTGCTCACCTGGTCGGCAGGGCAGCTACTCACCTGGTCGTCAGGGCAGCTACTCTCCTGGTCGTCAGGGCAGCTACTCACCTGGTCGTCAGGGCAGCTACTCCCCATGGTCGTCAGGGCACCTACTCACCTGGTCGTCAGGGCCGCTACTCCCCTGGTCGTCAGGGCAGCTACTCACCTGGTCGTCAGGGCAGCTACTCACCAGGTCGTCAGGGCAGCTACTCACCTGGTCGTCAGGGCAGCTACTCCCCTGGTCGTCAGGGCAGCTACTCCCCTGGTCGTCAGGGCAGCTACTCCCCTGGTCGTCAAAGCAGCTACTTCCCTGGTCGTCAGGGCAGCTACTCACCTGGTCGTCAGGGCAGCTACTCACCTGGTCGTCAGGGCAGCTACTCCCCTGGTCCGTCAGGGCAGCTACTCCCCTGGTCGTCAGGGCAGCTACTCCCCTGGTCGTCAGGGGTAGCTACTCACCTGGTCGTCAGGGCAGCTACTCCCCTGGTCGTCAGGGCAGCTACTCACCTGGTCGTCAGGGCCGCTGCTTCCCTGGTCGTCAGGGCAGCTACTCACCTTGTCATCAGGGCAGCTACTCACCTGGTCGTCAGGGGGCAGCTACTCCCCTGGTCGTCAGGGCAGATACTCCCCTTGTCGTCAGGGCAGCTACTCCCCTGGTCGTCAGGGCAGCTACTCACCTGGTCGTTAGGGCCGCTACTCCCCTCGTCGTCAGGGCAGCTACTCACCTGGTCGTCAGGGGTAGCTACTCCCCTGGTCGTCAAGGGTAGCTACTCACCTGGTCGTCAGGGCAGCTACTCCCCTGGTCGTCAGGGAAGCTACTCACCTGGTCGTCAGGGGTAGCTACTCACCTGGTCGTCAGGGCAGCTACTCACCTGGTCGTCAGGGCAGCTACTCCCCTGGTCGTCAGGGCAGCTACTCCCCTGGTCGTCAGGGCAGCTACTCACCTGGTCGTCAGGGCAGCTACTCCCCTGGTCGTCAGGGCAGCTACTCCCCTGGTCGTCAGGGCAGCTACTCCCCTGGTCGTCAGGGCAGCTACTCCCCTGGTCGTCAGGGCAGCTACTCACCTGATCGTCAGGGCACCTACTCCCCTGGTCGACAGGGCAGCTACTCACCTGGTCGTCAGGGCAGCTACTCTCCTGGTCGTCAGGGCAGCTACTCCCCTGGTCGTCTGGGCCGCTACTCACCTGGTCGCCAGGGCAGCTACTCTCCTGGTCGTCAGGGCACCTACTCCCCTGGTCGTCAGGGCAGCTACTCACCTGGTCGTCAGGGCAGCAACTCTCCTGGTCGTCAGGGCAGCTACTCCCCTGGTCGTTAGGGCAGCTACTCCCCTGGTCGTCAGGGCAGCTGCTCCCCTGGTCGTCAGGGGAGCTACTCCCCTGGTCGTCAGAACAGCTACTCCTCTGGTCGTCAGGGCAGCTACTCCCCTGGTCGTCAGGGGCAGCTACTCCCCTGGTCGTCAGGGGTAGCTACTCCCCTGGTCGTCAGGGTAGCTACTCCCCTAGTCGTCAGGGGCAGCTACTCACCTGGTCGTCAGGGGCAGCTACTCACCTGGTCGTCAGGGCAGCTACTCCCCTGGTCGTCAGAGCAGGTACTCCCCTGATCGTCAGGGGCAGCTACTCACCTGTTCGTCAGGGCAGCTACTCACCTGGTCGTCAGGGCAGCTACTCCCCTGGTCGTCTGGGGTAGCTACTCCCCTGGTCGTCAGGGTAGCTACTCCCCTGGTCGTCAGGGGCAGCTACTCCCCATGTCGTCAGGGCAGCTACTCCCCTGGTCGTCAGGGCAGCTACTCACCTGGTCGTCAGGGCCGCTACTCCCCTGGTCGTCAGGGCAGCTACTCCCCATGTCGTCAGGGCAGCTACTCCCCTGGTCGTCAGGGCAGCTACTCACCTGGTCGTCAGGGGTAGCTACCCCCCTAGTCGTCAAGGGTAGCTACTCACCTGGTCGTCAGGGCAGCTACTCCCATGGTCGTCAGGGCAGCTACTCACCTGGTCGTCAGGGGTAGCTACTCACCTGGTCGTCAGGGCAGCTACTCACCTGGTCGTCAGGGCAGCTACTCCCCTGGTCGTCAGGGCAGCTACTCCCCTGGTCGTCAGGGCAGCTACTCCCCTGGTCGTCAGGGCAGCTACTCCCCTGGTCGTCAGGGCAGCTACTCCCCTGGTCGTCAGGGCAGCTACTCCCCTGGTCGTCAGGGCAGCTACTCCCCTGGTCGTCAGGGCAGCTACTCCCCTGGTCGTCAGGGCAGCTACTCCCCTGGTCGTCAGGGGTAGCTACCCCCCTAGTCGTCAAGGGTAGCTACTCACCTGGTCGTCAGGGCAGCTACTCCCATGGTCGTCAGGGCAGCTACTCACCTGGTCGTCACGGGTAGCTACTCACCTGGTCGTCAGGGCAGCTACTCACCTGGTCGTCAGGGCAGCTACTCCCCTGGTCGTCAGGGCAGCTACTCCCCTGGTCGTCAGGGCAGCTACTCCCCTGGTCGTCAGGGCAGCTACTCCCCTGGTCGTCAGGGCAGCTACTCCCCTGGTCGTCAGGGCAGCTACTCCCCTGGTCGTCAGGGCAGCTACTCCCCTGGTCGTCAGGGCAGCTACTCCCCTGGTCGTCAGGGCAGCTACTCCCCTGGTCGTCAGGGCAGCTACTCCCCTGGTCGTCAGGGCAGCTACTCCCCTGGTCGTCAGGGCAGCTACTCCCCTGGTCGTCAGGGCAGCTACTCCCCTGGTCGTCAGGGCAGCTACTCACCTGGTCGTCAGGAGCAGCTACTCCCCTGGTCGTCAGGGCAGCTACTCCCCTGGTCGTCAGGAGCAGCTACTCCCCTGGTCGTCAGGGCAGCTACTCCCCTGGTCGTCAGGGGTAGCTACTCCCCTGGTCGTCAGTGCAGCTACTCCCCTGGTCGTCAGGGCAGCTACTCCCCTGGTCGTCAGGGCAGCTACTCCCCTGGTCGTCAGGAGCAGCTACTCCCCTGGTCGTCAGGGCAGCTACTCCCCTGGTCGTCAGGGGTAGCTACTCCCCTGGTCGTCAGGGCAGCTACTCCCCTGGTCGTCAGGGCAGCTGCTCACCTGGTCGTCAGGGGCAGCTACTCCCCTGGTCGTCAGGGCAGCTACTCCCCTGGTCGTCAGGGCCGATACTCCCCTGGTCGTCAGGGCAGCTACTCCCCTGGTCGTCAGGGCAGCTACTCCCCTGGTCGTCAGGGCAGCTACTCCCCTGGTCGTCAGGGCAGCTACTCACCTGGTCGTCAGGGCAGCTACTCCCCTGGTCGTCAGGGCAGCTACTCACCTGGTCGTCAGGGCCGCTACTCCCCTGGTCGTCTGGGCAGCTACTCCCCTGGTCGTCAGGGGTAGCTACTCCCCTGGTCGTCAGGGGCAGCTACTCACCTGGTCGTCAGGGCAGCTACTCCCCTGGTCGTCAGGGCAGCTACTCACCTGGTCGTCAAGGGGCATCTACACCCCTGGTCGTCAGGGCAGCTACTCCCCTGGTCGTCAGGGCAGCTACTCCCCTGGTCGTCAGGGCAGCTACTCCCCTGCTCGTCAGGGCAGCTAATCCCCTGGTCGTCAGGGGCAGCTACTCCCCTGGTCGTCAGGGCAGCTACTCCCCTGGTCGTCAGGGCAGCTAATCCCCTGGTCGTCAGGGCAGCTACTCACCTGGTCGTCACGGCAGCTACTCACCTGGTCGTCAAGGCCGCTACTCCCCTGGTCGTCAGATCAGCTACTCACCTGGTCTTCAGGGGGCAGCTACTCCCCTGGTCGTCAGGGCAGCTACTCCCCTGGTCGTCAGGGCAGCTACTCTCTTGGTCGTCAGGGGGCAGCTACTCCCCTAGTCGTCAGGGCAGCTACTCCCCTGGTCGTCAGGGCAGCTACACCCCTGGTCGTCAGGGCAGCTACTCACCTGGTCGTCAGGGCAGCTACTCCCCTGGTCGTCAGGGCAGCTACTCACCTGGTCGTCAGGGCAGCTACTCCCCATGGTCGTCAGGGCACCTACTCACCTGTTCGTCAGGGCCGCTACACCCCTGGTCGTCAGGGCAGCTACTCACCTGGTCGTCAGGGCAGCTACTCACCAGGTCGTCAGGGCAGCTACTCCCCTGGTCGTCAGGGCAGCTACTCACCTGGTCGTCAGGGCAGCTACTCACCTGGTCGTCAGGGCAGCTACTCCCCTGGTCCGTCAGGGCAGCTACTCCCCTGGTCGTCAGGGCAGCTACACCCCTGGTCGTCAGGGCAGCTACTCACCTGGTCGTCAGGGCCGCTACTCCCCTGGTCGTCAGGGCAGCTACTCCCCTGGTCGTCAGGGCAGCTACTCACCTGGTCGTCAGGGCAGCTACTCCCCTGGTCGTCAGGGCAGCTACTCCCCTGGTCGTCAGGGGCAGCTACTCACCTGGTCATCAGGGCAGCTACTCCCTTGGTCGTCAGGGCAGCTACTCCCCTGGTCGTCAGGGGTAGCTACTCCCCTGGTCCTCAGGGTAGCTACTCTCCTGGTCGTCAGAGCAGCTACTCCCCTGGTCGTCAGGGGCAGCTACTCCCCTGGTCGTCAGGGGCAGCTACTCCCCTGGTCGTCAGGGCAGCTACTCCCCTGGTCGTCAGGGCAGCTACTCACCTGGTCGTCAGGGCCGCTGCTTCCCTGGTCGTCAGGGCAGCTACTCACCTTGTCATCAGGGCAGCTACTCACCTGGTCGTCAGGGGGCAGCTACTCCCCTGGTCGTCAGGGCAGCTACTCCCCATGTCGTCAGGGCAGCTACTCCCCTGGTCGTCAGGGCAGCTACTAACCTGGTCGTCAGGGCCGCTACTCCCCTGGTCGTCAGGGCAGCTACTCACCTGGTCGTCAGGGGTAGCTACCCCCCTGGTCGTCAAGGGTAGCTACTCACCTGGTCGTCAGGGCAGCTACTCCCATGGTCGTCAGGGCAGCTACTCACCTGGTCGTCAGGGGTAGCTACTCACCTGGTCGTCAGGGCAGCTACTCCCCTGGTCGTCAGGGCAGCTACTCTACTGGTCGTCAGGGCAGCTACTCACCTGGTCGTCAGGGCAGCTACTCCCCTGGTCGTCAGGGCAGCTACTCCCCTGGTCGTCAGGGCAGCTACTCCCCTGGTCGTCAGGGCAGCTACTCCCCTGGTCGTCAGGGCAGCTACTCCCCTGGTCGTCAGGGCAGCTACTCCCCTGGTCGTCAGGGCAGCTACTCCCCTGGTCGTCAGGGCAGCTACTCCCCTGGTCGTCAGGGCAGCTATTCCCCTGGCCGTCAGGGCAGCTACTCCCCTGGTCGTCAGGGGCAGCTACTACCCTGGTCGTCAGGGCAGCTACTCCCCTGGTCGTCAGGGGGCAGCTACTCCCCTGGTCGTCAGGGCAGCTACTCCCCTGGTCGTCAGGAGCAGCTACTCCCCTGGTCGTCAGGGCAGCTACTCCCCTGGTCGTCAGGGGTAGCTACTCCCCGGGTCGTCAGGGCAGCTGCTCCCCTGGTCGTCAGGGCACCTACTCACCTGGTCGTCAGGGGCAGCTACTCCCCTGGTCGTCAGGGCAGCTACTCCCCTGGTCGTCAGGGCCGATACTCCCCTGGTCGTCAGGGCAGCTACTCCCCTGGTCGTCAGGGCAGCTACTCCCCTGGTCGTCAGGGCAGCTACTCCCCTGGTCGTCAGGGCAGCTACTCACCTGGTCGTCAGGGCAGCTACTCCCCATGGTCGTCAGGGCACCTACTCACCTGGTCGTCAGGGCCGCTACTCCCCTGGTCGTCAGGGCAGCTACTCACCTGGTCGTCAGGGCAGCTACTCACCAGGTCGTCAGGGCAGCTACTCACATGGTCGTCAGGGCAGCTACTCCCCTGGTCGTCAGGGCAGCTACTCCCCTGGTCGTCAGGGCAGCTACTCCCCTGGTCGTCAAAGCAGCTACTCCCCTGGTCGTCAGGGCAGCTACTCACCTGGTCGTCAGGGCAGCTACTCACCTGGTCGTCAGGGCAGCTACTCCCCTGGTCCGTCAGGGCAGCTACTCCCCTGGTCGTCAGGGCAGCTACTCCCCTGGTCGTCAGGGGTAGCTACTCACCTGGTCGTCAGGGCAGCTACTCCCCTGGTCGTCAGGGCAGCTACTCACCTGGTCGTCAGGGCCGCTGCTTCCCTGGTCGTCAGGGCAGCTACTCACCTTGTCATCAGGGCAGCTACTCACCTGGTCGTCAGGGGGCAGCTACTCCCCTGGTCGTCAGGGCAGATACTCCCCTTGTCGTCAGGGCAGCTACTCCCCTGGTCGTCAGGGCAGCTACTCACCTGGTCGTTAGGGCCGCTACTCCCCTCGTCGTCAGGGCAGCTACTCACCTGGTCGTCAGGGGTAGCTACTCCCCTGGTCGTCAAGGGTAGCTACTCACCTGGTCGTCAGGGCAGCTACTCCCCTGGTCGTCAGGGAAGCTACTCACCTGGTCGTCAGGGGTAGCTACTCACCTGGTCGTCAGGGCAGCTACTCACCTGGTCGTCAGGGCAGCTACTCCCCTGGTCGTCAGGGCAGCTACTCCCCTGGTCGTCAGGGCAGCTACTCACCTGGTCGTCAGGGCAGCTACTCCCCTGGTCGTCAGGGCAGCTACTCCCCTGGTCGTCAGGGCAGCTACTCCCCTGGTCGTCAGGGCAGCTACTCCCCTGGTCGTCAGGGCAGCTACTCACCTGATCGTCAGGGCACCTACTCCCCTGGTCGACAGGGCAGCTACTCACCTGGTCGTCAGGGCAGCTACTCTCCTGGTCGTCAGGGCAGCTACTCCCCTGGTCGTCTGGGCCGCTACTCACCTGGTCGCCAGGGCAGCTACTCTCCTGGTCGTCAGGGCACCTACTCCCCTGGTCGTCAGGGCAGCTACTCACCTGGTCGTCAGGGCAGCAACTCTCCTGGTCGTCAGGGCAGCTACTCCCCTGGTCGTTAGGGCAGCTACTCCCCTGGTCGTCAGGGCAACTGCTCCCCTGGTCGTCAGGGGAGCTACTCCCCTGGTCGTCAGAACAGCTACTCCTCTGGTCGTCAGGGCAGCTACTCCCCTGGTCGTCAGGGGCAGCTACTCCCCTGGTCGTCAGGGGTAGCTACTCCCCTGGTCGTCAGGGTAGCTACTCCCCTAGTCGTCAGGGGCAGCTACTCACCTGGTCGTCAGGGGCAGCTACTCACCTGGTCGTCAGGGCAGCTACTCCCCTGGTCGTCAGAGCAGGTACTCCCCTGATCGTCAGGGGCAGCTACTCACCTGGTCGTCAGGGCAGCTACTCACCTGGTCGTCAGGGCAGCTACTCCCCTGGTCGTCTGGGGTAGCTACTCCCCTGGTCGTCAGGGTAGCTACTCCCCTGGTCGTCAGGGGCAGCTACTCACCTGGTCGTCAGGGGCAGCTACTCACCTGGTCGTCAGGGCAGCTACTCCCCTGGTCGTCAGAGCAGCTACTCCCCTGGTCGTCAGGGGCAGCTACTCACCTGGTCGTCAGGGCAGCTATTCCCCTGGTCGTCAGGGCAGCTACTCCCCTGGTCGTCAGAGCAGCTACTCCCCTGGTCGTCAGGGCAGCTACTCCCCTGGTCGTCAGAGCAGCTACTCCCCTGGTCGTTAGGGGCAGCTGCTCCCCTGGTCGTCAGGGCAGCTACTCACCTGGTCGTCAGGGCAGCTACTCCCCTGGTCGTCAGAGCAGCTACTCCCCTGGTCGTCAGGGCAGCTACTCCCCTGGTCGTCAGGGCAGCTACTCCCCTGGTCGTCAGGGCAGCTACTCACCTGGTCGTCAGGGCAGCTACTCCCCTGGTCGTCAGGGCAGCTACTCCCCTGGTCGTCAGGGCAGCTACTCCCCTGGTCGTCAGGGCAGCTACTCCCCTGGTCGTCAGGGCAGCTACTCCCCTGGTCGTCAGGGGCAGCTACTCACCTGGTCGTCAGGGCAGCTACTCCCTTGGTCGTCAGGGCAGCTACTCCCCTGGTCGTCAGGGGTAGCTACTCCCCTGGTCCTCAGGGTAGCTACTCCCCTGGTCGTCAGAGCAGCGACTCCCCTGGTCGTCAGGGGCAGCTACTCCCCTGGTCGTCAGGGGCAGCTACTCCCCTGGTCGTCAGGGCAGCTACTCCCCTGGTCGTCAGGGCAGCTACTCACCTGGTCGTCAGGGCCGCTGCTTCCCTGGTCGTCAGGGCAGCTACTCACCTTGTCATCAGGGCAGCTACTCACCTGGTCGTCAGGGGGCAGCTACTCCCCTGGTCGTCAGGGCAGCTACTCCCCATGTCGTCAGGGCAGCTACTCCCCTGGTCGTCAGGGCAGCTACTCACCTGGTCGTCAGGGCCGCTACTCCCCTGATCGTCAGGGCAGCTACTCACCTGGTCGTCAGGGGTAGCTACCCCCCTAGTCGTCAAGGGTAGCTACTCACCTGGTCGTCAGGGCAGCTACTCCCATGGTCGTCAGGGCAGCTACTCACCTGGTCGTCAGGGGTAGCTACTCACCTGGTCGTCAGGGCAGCTACTCACCTGGTCGTCAGGGCAGCTACTCCCCTGGTCGTCAGGGCAGCTACTCCCCTGGTCGTCAGGGCAGCTACTCACCTGGTCGTCAGGGCAGCTACTCCCCTGGTCGTCAGGGCAGCTACTCCCCTGGTCGTCAGGGCAGCTACTCCCCTGGTCGTCAGGGCAGCTACTCCCCTGGTCGTCAGGGCAGCTACTCCCCTGGTCGTCAGGGCAGCTACTCCCCTGGTCGTCAGGGCAGCTACTCCCCTGCTCGTCAGGGCAGCTACTCCCCTGGTCGTCAGGAGCAGCTACTCCCCTGGTCGTCAGGGCAGCTACTCCCCTGGTCGTCAGGAGCAGCTACTCCCCTGGTCGTCAGGGCAGCTACTCCCCTGGTCGTCAGGGGTAGCTACTCCCCTTTTCGTCAGGGCAGCTACTCCCCTGGTCGTCAGGGCAGCTACTCCCCTGGTCGTCAGGGCAGCTACTCCCCTGGTCGTCAGGAGCAGCTACTCCCCTGGTCGTCAGGGCAGCTACTCCCCTGGTCGTCAGGGGTAGCTACTCCCCTGGTCGTCAGGGCAGCTACTCCCCTGGTCGTCAGGGCAGCTACTCACCTGGTCGTCAGGGGCAGCTACTCCCCTGGTCGTCAGGGCAGCTACTCCCCTGGTCGTCAGGGCCGATACTCCCCTGGTCGTCAGGGCAGCTACTCCCCTGGTCGTCAGGGCAGCTACTCCCCTGGTCGTCAGGGCAGCTACTCCCCTGGTCGTCAGGGCAGCTACTCACCTGGTCGTCAGGGCAGCTACTCCCCTGGTCGTCAGGGCAGCTACTCACCTGGTCGTCAGGGCCGCTACTCCCCTGGTCGTCTGGGCAGCTACTCCCCTGGTCGTCAGGGCAGCTACTCCCCTGGTCGTCAGGGGTAGCTACTCCCCTGGTCGTCAGGGGCAGCTACTCACCTGGTCGTCAGGGCAGCTACTCCCCTGGTCGTCAGGGCAGCTACTCACCTGGTCGTCAAGGGGCATCTACACCCCTGGTCGTCAGGGCAGCTACTCCCCTGCTCGTCAGGGCAGCTAATCCCCTGGTCGTCAGGGCAGCTACTCCCCTGGTCGTCAGGGCAGCTACTCACCTGGTCGTCAGGGCAGCTACTCCCCTGGTCGTCAGGGCAGCTACTCACCTGGTCGTCAGGGCCGCTACTCCCCTGGTCGTCTGGGCAGCTACTCCCCTGGTCGTCAGGGCAGCTACTCCCCTGGTCGTCAGGGGTAGCTACTCCCCTGGTCGTCAGGGGCAGCTACTCACCTGGTCGTCAGGGCAGCTACTCCCCTGGTCGTCAGGGCAGCTACTCACCTGGTCGTCAAGGGGCATCTACACCCCTGGTCGTCAGGGCAGCTACTCCCCTGCTCGTCAGGGCAGCTAATCCCCTAGTCGTCAGGGCAGCTACTCCCCATGGTCGTCAGGGCACCTACTCACCTGTTCGTCAGGGCCGCTACACCCCTGGTCGTCAGGGCAGCTACTCACCTGGTCGTCAGGGCAGCTACTCACCAGGTCGTCAGGGCAGCTACTCCCCTGGTCGTCAGGGCAGCTACTCCCCTGGTCGTCAGGGCAGCTACTCCCCTGGTCGTCAGGGGTAGCTACTCCCCTTTTCGTCAGGGCAGCTACTCCCCTGGTCGTCAGGGCAGCTACTCCCCTGGTCGTCAGGGCAGCTACTCCCCTGGTCGTCAGGAGCAGCTACTCCCCTGGTCGTCAGGGCAGCTACTCCCCTGGTCGTCAGGGGTAGCTACTCCCCTGGTCGTCAGGGCAGCTACTCCCCTGGTCGTCAGGGCAGCTACTCACCTGGTCGTCAGGGGCAGCTACTCCCCTGGTCGTCAGGGCAGCTACTCCCCTGGTCGTCAGGGCCGATACTCCCCTGGTCGTCAGGGCAGCTACTCCCCTGGTCGTCAGGGCAGCTACTCCCCTGGTCGTCAGGGCAGCTACTCCCCTGGTCGTCAGGGCAGCTACTCACCTGGTCGTCAGGGCAGCTACTCCCCTGGTCGTCAGGGCAGCTACTCACCTGGTCGTCAGGGCCGCTACTCCCCTGGTCGTCTGGGCAGCTACTCCCCTGGTCGTCAGGGCAGCTACTCCCCTGGTCGTCAGGGGTAGCTACTCCCCTGGTCGTCAGGGGCAGCTACTCACCTGGTCGTCAGGGCAGCTACTCCCCTGGTCGTCAGGGCAGCTACTCACCTGGTCGTCAAGGGGCATCTACACCCCTGGTCGTCAGGGCAGCTACTCCCCTGCTCGTCAGGGCAGCTAATCCCCTGGTCGTCAGGGCAGCTACTCCCCTGGTCGTCAGGGCAGCTACTCACCTGGTCGTCAGGGCAGCTACTCCCCTGGTCGTCAGGGCAGCTACTCACCTGGTCGTCAGGGCCGCTACTCCCCTGGTCGTCTGGGCAGCTACTCCCCTGGTCGTCAGGGCAGCTACTCCCCTGGTCGTCAGGGGTAGCTACTCCCCTGGTCGTCAGGGGCAGCTACTCACCTGGTCGTCAGGGCAGCTACTCCCCTGGTCGTCAGGGCAGCTACTCACCTGGTCGTCAAGGGGCATCTACACCCCTGGTCGTCAGGGCAGCTACTCCCCTGCTCGTCAGGGCAGCTAATCCCCTAGTCGTCAGGGCAGCTACTCCCCATGGTCGTCAGGGCACCTACTCACCTGTTCGTCAGGGCCGCTACACCCCTGGTCGTCAGGGCAGCTACTCACCTGGTCGTCAGGGCAGCTACTCACCAGGTCGTCAGGGCAGCTACTCCCCTGGTCGTCAGGGCAGCTACTCACCTGGTCGTCAGGGGCAGCTACTCCCCTGGTTGTCAGGGCAGCTACTCCCCTGGTCGTCAGGGGCAGCTACTCACCTCCACCAAACACTGCTGAACCATGACACAATGAGGGTGGGAACGTACACTGACTTACAGCTACAGTGTAAGCTTAGGGATCTATACTGATACTGTAAATAGTTCCTGGAATGTTTAGTTCCCTGAAGTGTTGAGGGTGAGGCGTGGGTCCCTCCCTCATTGTTACCAGTGGTGTAGGGTCCCTCCCTCATTGTTACCAGTGGTGTAGGGTCCCTCCCTCTTGGTTACCAGTGGTGTAGGGTCCCTCCCTCCCTCATGGTTACCAGTGGTGTAGGGTCCCTCCCTCCCTCATGGTTACCAGTGGTGTAGGGTCCCTCCCTCATTGTTACCAGTGGTGTAGGGTCCCTCCCTCTTGGTTACCAGTGGTGTAGGGTCCCTCCCTCCCTCATGGTTACCAATGGTGTAGGGTCCCTCCCTCCCTCATGGTTACCAGTGGTGTAGGGTCCCTCCCTCATGGTTACCAGTGGTGTAGGGTCCCTCCCTCTTGGTTACCAGTGGTGTAGAGTCCCTCTCTCATGGTTATCAGTGGTGTAGGGTCCCTCCTTCATGGTTACCAGTGGTGTAGTGTTCCTCCCTCATGGTTACCAGTGGTGTAGGGTCCCTCCCTCATGGTTACCAGTGATGTAGGGTCCCTCCCTCCCTCATGGATACCAGTGGTGTAGGGTCCCTCCCTCTCTCATGGTTACCAGTGGTGTAGGGTCCCTCCCTCTCTCATGGTTACCAGTGGTGTAGGGTCCCTCCTTCATGGTTACCAGTGGTGTAGGGTACCTCCCTCCCTCCCTCATGGTTACCAGTGGTGTAGGGTCCCTTCCTCATGGTTACCAGTGGTGTAGGGTCCTTCCCTCATGGTTACCAGTGGTGTATGGTCCCTCTCTCTTTCCCTCATGGTTACGAGTGGTGTAGGGTCCCTCCCTCATGGTTACCAGTGGTGTAGGGTCCCTCCCTCATGGATACCAGTGGTGTAGGGTCCCTCAATCCCTCATGGTTACCAGTGGTGTAGGGTCCCTCCCTCATGGTTACCAGTGGTGTAGGGTCCCTCCCTCATGGTTACCAGTGGTGTAGGGTCCCTCCCTCTCTCCCTCATGGTAACCAGTGGTGTTGGGTCCCTCCCTCATGGTTACTAGTGGTGTAGGGTCCCTCCCTCATGGTTACCAGTGGTGTAGGGTCCCTCCCTCATGGTTACCAGTGGTGTAGGGTCCCTCCCTCTCTCCCTCATGGTAACCACTGGTGTTGGGTCCCTCCCTCATGGTTACCAGTGGTGTGGGGTCCCTCCCTCATGGTTACCAGTGGTGTAGGGTCCCTCCCTCCCTCCCTCATGGTTACCAGTGGTGTAGGGTCCCTCCCTCATGGTTACCAGTGGTGTAAGGTCCCTCCCTTCCTCATGGTTACCAGTGGTGTAGGGTCCCTCCCTCCCTCCCTCCCTCACGGTTACCAGTGGTGTAGGGTCCTTCCCTCCCTCCCTCATGGTTACCAGTGGTGTAGGGTCCCTCCCTCCCTCATGGTTACCAGTGGTGTAGGGTCCCTCCTTCATGGTTACCTGTGGTATAGGGTACCTCCTATATGGTTACCAGTGGTGTAGAGTCTCTCCCTCCCTTCCTCATGGTTACCAGTGGTGTAGGGTCCCTCCCTCATGGTTACCAGTGGTGTAGGGTCCCTCCCTCATGGTTGCCAGTGGTGTAGGGTCCCTCCCTCTTGGTTACCAGTGGTGTAGGGTCCCTCCCTCATGGTTACCAGTGGTGTAGGGTCCCTCCCTCATGGTTACCAGTGGTGTAAGGTCCCTCCCTCATGGTTACCAGTGGTGTAGGGTCCCTCCTTCATGGTTACCAGTGGTGTAGGGTCCCTCCTTCATGGTTACCAGTGGTGTAGGGTCCCTCCCTCATGGTTACCAGTGGTGTAGGGTCCCTCCCTCATGGTTACCAGTGGTGTAGCGTCCCTCCCTCATGGTTACCAGTGGTGTAGGGTCCCTCCCTCATGGTTACCAGTGGTGTAGCGTCCCTCCCTCATGGTTACCAGTGGTGTAGGGTCCCTCCCTCATGGTTACCAGTGGTGTAGGGTCCCTCCTTCATGGTTACCAGTGGTGTAAGGTCCCTCATTCATGGTTACCAGCGGTGTAGGGTCCCTCCTTCATGGTTACCAGTGGTGCAGGGTCCCTCCCTCTCTCAATGTTACCAGTGGTGTAGGGTCCCTCCTTAATGGTTACCAGTGGTGTAGGGTCCCTCCTTAATGGTTACCAGTGGTGTAGGGTCCCTCCCTTCCTCATGGTTACCAGTGGTGTGGGGTCCCTCCCTCTCTCAATGTTACCCGTGGTGTAGGGTCCCTCCTTCATGGTTACCAGTGGTGAATGGTCCCTCCCTTCCTCATGGTTACCAGTGGTGTAGGGTCCCTCCCTCCTGGTTACCAGTGGTGTAGGGTCTCTCCCTCATGGTTACCAGTGGTGTAGGGTCCCTCCTTCATGGTTACCAGTGGTGTAAGGTCCCTCCTTCGTGGTTACCAGTGGTGTAGGGTCCCTCCTTCATGGTTACCAGTGGTGTAGGGTCCCTCCCTCCTTCCCTCATGGTTACCAGTGGTGTAGGGTCCCTCCCTCTCTCCCTCACGGTTACCAGTGGTGTAGGGTCCCTCCCTCATGGTTACCAGTGGTGTAGGGTCCCTCCCTCATGGTTACCAGTGGTGTAGGGTCCCTCCCTCATGGTTACCAGTGGTGTAGGGTCCCTCCCTCATGGTTACCAGTGGTGTAGGGTTCCTCTCTCCGTCCTGGTAACCAGTGGTGTAGGGTCGCTCCCTCATGGTTGCCAGTGGTGTAAGGTCCCTCCCTTCCTGATGGTTACCAGTGGTGTAGGGTCCCTCCCTCCCTCCCTCATGGTTATCAGTGGTGTAGGGTCCCTCCCTCCCTCATGGTTGCCAGTGGTGTAGGGTTCCTCTCTCCGTCCTGGTAACCAGTGGTGTAGGGTCCCTCCCTCATGGTTGCCAGTGGTGTAAGGTCCCTCCCTTCCTGATGGTTACAAGTGGTGTAGGGTCCCTCCCTCATGGTTACCAGTGGTGTAGGGTCCCTCCCTCCCTCATGGTTACCAGTGGTGTAGGGTCCCTCCCTCCCTCATGGTTACCAGTGGTGTAGGGTCCCTCCCTCATGGTTACCAGTGGTGTAGGGTCCCTCCCTCCCTCATGGTTACCAGTGGTGTAGGGTCCCTCCCTCATGGTTATCAGTGTTGTAGGGTCCCTCCCTCCCTCATGGTTACCAGTGGTGTAGGGTCCCTCCCTCATGGTTATCAGTGGTGTAGGGTCCCTTCCTCCCTCATGGTTACCAGTGGTGTAGGGTCCCTCCTTCGTGGTTACCAGTGGTGCAGGGTCCCTCCCTCTCTCAATGTTACCAGTGGTGTAGGGTCCCTCCTTCATGGTTACCAGTGGTGTAAGGTCCCTCCCTCCCTCCCTCATGGTTACCAGTGGTGTAGGGTCCCTCCCTCCCTCCCTCATGGTTACCAGTGGTGTAGGGTCCCTCCCTCTCTCAATGTTACCAATGGTGTAGGGTCCCTCCCTCATGGTTACCAGTGGTGTAAGGTCCCTCCCTCCCTCCCTCATGGTTACCAGTGGTGTAGGGTCCCTCCCTCATGGTTACCAGTGATGTAGGATCCCTCCCTCCCCCATGGTTACCAGTGGTGTAGGGTCCCTCCCTCCCTCCCTCCCTCATGGTTACCAGTGGTGTAGGGTCGCTCCCTCCCTCCCTCATGGTTACCAGTGGTGTTGGGTCCCTCCCTCATGGTTACCAGTGGTGTTGGGTCCCTCCCTCTCTCCCTCATGGTTACCAGTGGTGTAGGGTCCCTCCCTCATGGTTACCAGTGGTGTAGGGTCGCTCCCTCCCTCCCTCATGGTTACCAGTGGTGTAGGGTCCCTCCCTCATGGTTACCAGTGGTGTTGGGTCCCTCCCTCTCTCCCTCATGGTTACCAGTGGTGTAGGGTCCCTCCCTCATGGTTACCAGTGGTGTAGGGTCCCTCCCTCATGGTTACCAGTGGTGTAGGGTCCCTCCCTCATGGTTACCAGTGGTGTAAGGTCCCTCCTCTCCCTCATGGTTGCCAGTGGTGTAGGATTCCTCTCTCCGTCCTGGTAACCAGTGGTGTAGGGTCCCTCCCTCATGGTTACTAGTGGTGTAAGGTCCCTCCCTTCCTCATGGTTACCAGTGGTGTAGGGTCCCTCCTTCATGGTTACCAGTGGTGTAAGGTCCCTCCTTCATGGTTACCAGTGGTGTAGGGTCCCTCCTTCATGGTTACCAGTGGTGTAGGGTCCCTCCCTCCTTCCCTCATGGTTACCAGTGGTGTAGGGTCCCTCCCTCTCTCCCTCACGGTTACCAGTGGTGTAGGGTCCCTCCCTCATGGTTACCAGTGGTGTAGGGTCCCTCCCTCATGGTTACCAGTGGTGTAGGGTCCCTCCCTCATGGTTACCAGTGGTGTAGGGTTCCTCTCTCCGTCCTGGTAACCAGTGGTGTAGGGTCGCTCCCTCATGGTTGCCAGTGGTGTAAGGTCCCTCCCTTCCTGATGGTTACCAGTGGTGTAGGGTCCCTCCCTCCCTCCCTCATGGTTATCAGTGGTGTAGGGTCCCTCCCTCCCTCATGGTTGCCAGTGGTGTAGGGTTCCTCTCTCCGTCCTGGTAACCAGTGGTGTAGGGTCCCTCCCTCATGGTTGCCAGTGGTGTAAGGTCCCTCCCTTCCTGATGGTTACAAGTGGTGTAGGGTCCCTCCCTCATGGTTACCAGTGGTGTAGGGTCCCTCCCTCCCTCATGGTTACCAGTGGTGTAGGGTCCCTCCCTCCCTCATGGTTACCAGTGGTGTAGGGTCCCTCCCTCATGGTTACCAGTGGTGTAGGGTCCCTCCCTCCCTCATGGTTACCAGTGGTGTAGGGTCCCTCCCTCATGGTTATCAGTGTTGTAGGGTCCCTCCCTCCCTCATGGTTACCAGTGGTGTAGGGTCCCTCCCTCATGGTTATCAGTGGTGTAGGGTCCCTTCCTCCCTCATGGTTGCCAGTGGTGTAGGGTCCCTCCTTCGTGGTTACCAGTGGTGCAGGGTCCCTCCCTCTCTCAATGTTACCAGTGGTGTAGGGTCCCTCCTTCATGGTTACCAGTGGTGTAAGGTCCCTCCCTCCCTCCCTCATGGTTACCAGTGGTGTAGGGTCCCTCCCTCCCTCCCTCATGGTTACCAGTGGTGTAGGGTCCCTCCCTCTCTCAATGTTACCAATGGTGTAGGGTCCCTCCCTCATGGTTACCAGTGGTGTAAGGTCCCTCCCTCCCTCCCTCATGGTTACCAGTGGTGTAGGGTCCCTCCCTCATGGTTACCAGTGATGTAGGATCCCTCCCTCCCCCATGGTTACCAGTGGTGTAGGGTCCCTCCCTCCCTCCCTCCCTCATGGTTACCAGTGGTGTAGGGTCGCTCCCTCCCTCCCTCATGGTTACCAGTGGTGTAGGGTCCCTCCCTCATGGTTACCAGTGGTGTTGGGTCCCTCCCTCTCTCCCTCATGGTTACCAGTGGTGTAGGGTCCCTCCCTCATGGTTACCAGTGGTGTAGGGTCGCTCCCTCCCTCCCTCATGGTTACCAGTGGTGTAGGGTCCCTCCCTCATGGTTACCAGTGGTGTTGGGTCCCTCCCTCTCTCCCTCATGGTTACCAGTGGTGTAGGGTCCCTCCCTCATGGTTACCAGTGGTGTAGGGTCCCTCCCTCATGGTTACCAGTGGTGTAAGGTCCCTCCTCTCCCTCATGGTTGCCAGTGGTGTAGGATTCCTCTCTCCGTCCTGGTAACCAGTGGTGTAGGGTCCCTCCCTCATGGTTACTAGTGGTGTAAGGTCCCTCCCTTCCTCATGGTTACCAGTGGTGTAGGGTCCCTCCTTCATGGTTACCAGTGGTGTAAGGTCCCTCCTTCATGGTTACCAGTGGTGTAGGGTCCCTCCTTCATGGTTACCAGTGGTGTAGGGTCTCTCCCTCTCTCAATGTTACCAGTGGTGTAGGGTCCCTCCTTCATGGTTACCAGTGGTGTAAGGTCCCTCCCTTCCTCATGGTTACCAGTGGTGTAGGGTCCCTCCCTCCCTCATGGTTACCAGTGGTGTAGGGTCCCTCCTTCATGGTTACCAGTGGTGTAAGGTCCCTCCTTCGTGGTTACCAGTGGTGTAGGGTCCCTTCCTCTCTCAATGTTACCAGTGGTGTAGGGTCCCTCCTTCATGGTTACCAGTGGTGTAGGGTCCCTTCCTCTCTCAATGTTACCAGTGGTGTAGGGTCCCTCCATGGTTACCAGTGGTGTAGGTTCCCTCCCTCCTTCCCTCATGGTTACCAGTGGTGTAGGGTCCCTCCCTCCTTCCCTCATGGTTACCAGTGGTGTAGGGTCCCTCCCTCTCTCCCTCATGGTTACCAGTGGTGTAAGGTCCCTCCCTCATGGTTACCAGTGGTGTAGGGTCCCTCCCTCATGGTTACCAGTGGTGTAGGGTCCCTCCCTCATGGTTACCAGTGGTGTAAGGTCCCTCCTCTCCCTCATGGTTGCCAGTGGTGTAGGGTTCCTCTCTCCGTCCTGGTAACCAGTGGTGAAGGGTCCCTCCCTCATGGTTGCCAGTGGTGTAAGGTCCCTCCCTTCCTGATGGTTACCAGTGGTGTAGGGTTCCTCCCTCATAGTTACCAGTGGTGTAGGGTCCCTCCCTCATAGTTACCAGTGGTGTAGGGTCCCTCCCTCATGGTTACCAGTGGTGTAGGGTCCCTCCCTCATGGTTACCAGTGGTGTAGGGTCCCTCCCTCATGGTTACCAGTGGTGTAGGGTCCCTCCCTCATAGTTACCAGTGGTGTAGGGTCCCTCCCTCATGGTTACCAGTGGTGTAGGGTCCCTCCCTCATGGTTACCAGTGGTGTAGGGTCCCTCCCTCATGGTTACCAGTGGTGTAGGGTCCCTCCCTCATAGTTACCAGTGGTGTAGGGTCCCTCCCTCATGGTTACCAGTGGTGTAGGGTCCCTCCCTCATAGTTACCAGTGGTGTAGGGTCCCTCCCTCATGGTTACCAGTGGTGGTGGGTCCCTCCCTCAGAGTTACCAGTGGTGTAGGGTCCCTCCCTCATGGTTACCAGTGGTGTAGGGTCCCTCCCTCATGGTTACCAGTGGTGTAGGGTCCCTCCCTCATAGTTACCAGTGGTGTAGGGTCCCTCCCTCATGGTTACCAGTGGTGTAGGGTCCCTCCCTCATGGTTACCAGTGGTGTAGGGTCCCTCCCTCATGGTTACCAGTGGTGTAGGGTCCCTCCCTCATGGTTACCAGTGGTGGTGGGTCCCTCCCTCATGGTTACCAGTGGTGTTACTTGATGCTTTATGATGTTACTTAACTCTCCATAAATTACCTTCCCTCTCCTACATAATGTAACTTAACCTAAGAATTATCTTATTCTAAGAATAATCTTATTTTCAGTTGATTGACGAATAATTTTAGTTATGAAACGAGAAAAAGAATGTCGTATTAACTTCTTTACTGTATAAAGTGCAGATTTGTTTAAGAACAATGCTGGTGAGATAATAAGTTGTTGTTCAGAAATACATTAACATAGTTTTGGAAAATTTTGTGTTTGACTAAAATTTGTAGAGAACATGAAGGAGAATGTGATGAACACAGTGAATATGTAGGGGAATATGAATTGAACTTGCAGAAAACATGCTGTGAACACTTGCAGAAGATGGAGAGAACATATAAGTATGGAATGACTATGTCTATGAGGGGTGTGGGGGAGCTGGGGGTGTGAGGGAGATAAGTGAGTGGACGGGTTTGGGGGTGTGGGGAGAGGGGGGAGGGGGGGGATGAAGTGTGTAATGACCGTGTGATAATTAACGGCCGAGTGATTATTTACACAGAGAAGTAAACAATAGTATTGCAGGAGAGGTTATGTGTACTTTGATAGAGTGAAAGGTGGGAGCTGGTCTGATGTTCTGGAATAACTAAGTTTGGTGAACCAGGGCGGAGGACAAGAGCTGGAGCACGGTAATTGCTTTGACCTATTTTACTACGTACGAAATATAGCGGTTGTAAATTTCAGGGAAATTGGGTAGATATTAGCGATAAATGAGGAGGACTAAGGTGGAGGCCAGGAGCTGCAACGCGGATATTGTCTTGATTTATTTTACTGTATCTTTAATACAGCGGCTTTAAATTGCAGGGGAATAGGACTGAGAGTAAAGAAGTTGTGCGAATGAAGTAAGGCAGAGGACGGGAGCTGGAACTCGGTTACTATTTTGATATTATTTACTGAATTGGAAATAATTATATTTTAAATCTTGAGAAAATTGATAAGATAATAGCGGAGTTGTACCGTTGAAGTAAGGCGGAGGACAAGAGCTGGAGCTCGGTAACACTATTTTCTCTTCTTACTCTGCCTGAAGTATAACTTTTTTAAGTTGGACTAAAACTGAGCTGCGAGTAGTGAAACTACACTTATAATTGTAGAGAGCCGGGTCCATGAACTAACTTCTGACGAACTTTATCAAAATATCTACTGAAGTCCATAAGGTTTATTTTATCACAACAACAACCTCTCCGGAGTGTGTTGTGGTGAGTCACCCCCCGTATGTGTTGTGGTGAGTCACCCCCCCCCCGGAGTGTGTTGTGGTGAGTCACCCCCCCCCCCCCGAGTGTGTTGTGGTGAGTCACCCCCCCCCCCGAGTGTGTTGTGGTGAGTCACCCCCCCCCGGAGTGTGTTGTGGTGAGTCACCCCCCCCCCCCCCCCCGAGTGTGTTGTGGTGAGTCACCCCCCCCCCCCCCGGAGTGTGTTGTGGTGAGTCACCCCCCCCCCGGAGTGTGTTGTGGTTAGTCACCCCCCGTGTGTGTTGTGGTGAGTCACCCCCCCCGTGTGTGTTGTGGTGAGTCACCCCCCCGTGTGTGTTGTGGTGAGTCACCCCCCGTGTGTGTTGTGGTGAGTCACCCCCCCCCGTGTGTGTTGTGGTGAGTCACCCCCCCGTGTGTGTTGTGGTGAGTCACCCCCCGTGTGTGTTGTGGTGAGTCACCCCCCCCCGTGTGTGTTGTGGTGAGTCACCCCCCCGTGTGTGTTGTGGTGAGTCACCCCCCCCGTGTGTGTTGTGGTGAGTCACCCCCCCCCGTGTGTGTTGTGGTGAGTCACCCCCCCGTGTGTGTTGTGGTGAGTCACCCCCCCGTGTGTGTTGTGGTGAGTCACCCCCCCCCCGTGTGTGTTGTGGTGAGTCACCCCCCCCGTATGTGTTGTGGTGAGTCACCCCCCCCGTGTGTGTTGTGGTGAGTCACCCCCCCCCCCGTGTGTGTTGTGGTGAGTCACCCCCCCCCCGTGTGTGTTGTGGTGAGTCACCCCCCCGTGTGTGTTGTGGTGAGTCACCCCCCCCGTGTGTGTTGTGGTGAGTCACCCCCGCGTGTGTGTTGTGGTGAGTCACCCCCCCGTGTGTGTTGCGGTGAGTCACCCCCCCGTGTGTGTTGTGGTGAGTCACCCCCGCGTGTGTGTTGTGGTAAGTCACCCCCGCGTGTGTGTTGTGGTGAGCCACCCCCCCCCCGTATGTGTTGTGGTAAGTCACCCACCCCGTGTGTGTTGTGGTGAGTCACCCCCCGTATGTGTTGTGGTGAGTCACCCCCCCCGTGTGTGTTGTGGTGAGTCACCCCCCCCGTGTGTGTTGTGGTGAGTCACCCCCCCCGTATGTGTTGTGGTAAGTCACCCCCCCCCCGTATGTGTTGAGGTAAGTCACCCCCCCGTATGTGTTGAGGTAAGTCACCCCCCCGTATGTGTTGTGGTGAGTCACCCCCCCCGTGTGTGTTGTGGTGAGTCACCCCCCCCGTATGTGTTGAGGTAAGTCACCCCCCCCGTATGTGTTGTGGTGAGTCACCCCCCCCCCCGTGTGTGTTGAGGTAAGTCACCCCCCCCCGTATGTGTTGTGGTAAGTCACCCCCCCCCCGTGTGTGTTGTGGTGAGTCACCCCCCCCCCCGTGTGTGTTGTGGTAAGTCACCCCCCCCCCCCGTGTGTGTTGAGGTAAGTCACCCCCCCCCGTATGTGTTGAGGTAAGTCACCCCCCCCGTATGTGTTGTGGTGAGTCACCCCCCCCGTGTGTGTTGAGGTAAGTCACCCCCCCCCCGTATGTGTTGTGGTAAGTCACCCCCCCCCCCCGTGTGTGTTGTGGTGAGTCACCCCCCCCGTGTGTGTTGTGGTAAGTCACCCCCCCCGTGTGTGTTGTGGTAAGTCACCCCCCCCCCGTGTGTGTTGAGGTAAGTCACCCCCCCGTGTGTGTTGAGGTAAGTCACCCCCCCCCGTGTGTGTTGAGGTAAGTCACCCCCCCCCCGTGTGTGTTGTGGTAAGTCACCCCCCCCCGTGTGTGTTGTGGTAAGTCACCCCCCCGTATGTGTTGTGGTGAGTCACCCCCCCGTGTGTGTTGTGGTGAGTCACCCCCCCGTATGTGTTGTGGTAAGTCACCCCCCCGTATGTGTTGTGGTGAGTCACCCCCCCCGTGTGTGTTGTGGTGAGTCATCCCCCCCCGTGTGTGTTGTGGTAAGTCACCCCCCCGTGTGTGTTGTGGTAAGTCACCCCCCCGTATGTGTTGTGGTGAGTCACCCCCCCCCGTATGTGTTGTGGTGAGTCACCCCCCCGTGTGTGTTGTGGTGAGTCACCCCCCCGTGTGTGTTGTGGTAAGTCACCCCCCGTATGTGTTGTGGTGAGTCACCCCCCCCCCGTGTGTGTTGTGGTGAGTCACCCCCCCCCGTGTGTGTTGTGGTAAGTCACCCCCCCGTGTGTGTTGAGGTAAGTCACCCCCCCGTGTGTGTTGAGGTAAGTCACCCCCCCCCGTGTGTGTTGAGGTAAGTCACCCCCCCCGTGTGTGTTGAGGTAAGTCACCCCCCCCCGTATGTGTTGAGGTAAGTCACCCCCCCCGTGTGTGTTGAGGTAAGTCACCCCCCCCGTATGTGTTGTGGTGAGTCACCCCCCCCCGTGTGTGTTGTGGTGAGTCACCCCCCCCCCGTATGTGTTGTGGTGAGTCACCCCCCCCCCCGTGTGTGTTGAGGTAAGTCACCCCCCCCGTGTGTGTTGAGGTAAGTCACCCCCCCGTGTGTGTTGAGGTAAGTCACCCCCCCGTGTGCGTTGTGGTGAGTCACCCCCCCCCCGTGTGTGTTGTGGTAAGTCACCCCCCCGTGTGTGTTGAGGTAAGTCACCCCCCCCCCCCGTGTGTGTTGAGGTAAGTCACCCCCCCCGTGTGTGTTGAGGTAAGTCACCCCCCCGTATGTGTTGTGGTGAGTCACCCCCCCGTGTGTGTTGTGGTGAGTCACCCCCCCCCGTATGTGTTGTGGTAAGTCACCCCCCCCCCCCGTGTGTGTTGAGGTAAGTCACCCCCCCCCCGTGTGTGTTGAGGTAAGTCACCCCCCCCCGTGTGTGTTGAGGTAAGTCACCCCCCCCGTGTGTGTTGTGGTAAGTCACCCCCCCCCCCGTGTGTGTTGTGGTGAGTCACCCCCCCCGTGTGTGTTGTGGTGAGTCACCCCCCCCCGTGTGTGTTGTGGTGAGTCACCCCCCCCCCGTGTGTGTTGTGGTAAGTCACCCCCCCGTGTGTGTTGTGGTGAGTCACCCCCCCCGTGTGTGTTGTGGTGAGTCACCCCCCCCCGTATGTGTTGTGGTGAGTCACCCCCCCCCCCCCGTGTGTGTTGAGGTAAGTCACCCCCCCCCCGTGTGTGTTGAGGTAAGTCACCCCCCCGTGTGTGTTGAGGTAAGTCACCCCCCCCCGTGTGTGTTGTGGTGAGTCACCCCCCCCGTGTGTGTTGAGGTAAGTCACCCCCCCCCCGTGTGTGTTGAGGTAAGTCACCCCCCCCGTGTGTGTTGTGGTAAGTCACCCCCCCGTGTGTGTTGAGGTAAGTCACCCCCCCGTGTGTGTTGTGGTGAGTCACCCCCCCCCCGTGTGTGTTGTGGTGAGTCACCCCCCCCCCCGTATGTGTTGTGGTGAGTCACCCCCCCGTGTGTGTTGTGGTGAGTCACCCCCCCCCGTATGTGTTGAGGTAAGTCACCCCCCCCCGTATGTGTTGAGGTAAGTCACCCCCCCCCGTATGTGTTGAGGTAAGTCACCCCCCCCCGTATGTGTTGAGGTAAGTCACCCCCCCCCGTGTGTGTTGAGGTAAGTCACCCCCCCGTGTGTGTTGTGGTGAGTCACCCCCCCGTGTGTGTTGTGGTGAGTCACCCCCCCCCCGTATGTGTTGTGGTGAGTCACCCCCCCGTGTGTGTTGTGGTAAGTCACCCCCCCCGTGTGTGTTGTGGTGAGTCACCCCCCCCCCGTGTGTGTTGTGGTAAGTCACCCCCCCCGTGTGTGTTGAGGTAAGTCTCCCCCCCGTGTGTGTTGTGGTGAGTCACCCCCCCCGTGTGTGTTGTGGTGAGTCACCCCCCCCCCGTATGTGTTGTGGTGAGTCACCCCCCCCGTGTGTGTTGTGGTGAGTCACCCCCCCCCCGTGTGTGTTGTGGTGAGTCACCCCCCCCGTATGTGTTGTGGTAAGTCACCCCCCCCCCGTGTGTGTTGTGGTAAGTCACCCCCCCCCCCGTGTGTGTTGTGGTAAGTCACCCCCCCCGTGTGTGTTGTGGTGAGTCACCCCCCCCCCGTATGTGTTGTGGTAAGTCACCCCCCCGTGTGTGTTGTGGTAAGTCGCCCCCCCCGTGTGTGTTGTGGTGAGTCACCCCCCCCCCCTGTGTGTGTTGTGGTGAGTCACCCCCCCCCGTATGTGTTGTGGTAAGTCACCCCCCCCGTGTGTGTTGTGGTGAGTCACCCCCCCCACGTATGTGTTGTGGTGAGTCACCCCCCCCCGTATGTGTTGTGGTGAGTCACCCCCCCCCGTATGTGTTGAGGTAAGTCACCCCCCCGTATGTGTTGAGGTAAGTCACCCCCCCCCCGTATGTGTTGAAGTAAGTCACCCCCCCCGTATGTGTTGAGGTAAGTCACCCCTCCCCCGTATGTGTTGTGGTGAGTCACCCCCCCCGTGTGTGTTGTGGTGAGTCACCCCCCCCGTATGTGTTGTGGTAAGTCACCCCCCCCCCGTGTGTGTTGAGGTAAGTCACCCCCCCCCCCCGTGTGTGTTGTGGTAAGTCACCCCCCCGTATGTGTTGTGGTAAGTCACCCCCCCCCCCCGTGTGTGTTGTGGTAAGTCACCCCCCCCCCGTATGTGTTGAGGTAAGTCACCCCCCCGTGTGTGTTGTGGTAAGTCACCCCCCCCGTATGTGTTGAGGTAAGTCACCCCCCCCCCGTATGTGTTGAGGTAAGTCACCCCCCCCGTATGTGTTGTGGTAAGTCACCCCCCCGTGTGTGTTGTGGTAAGTCACCCCCCCGTGTGTGTTGAGGTAAGTCACCCCCCCCCGTATGTGTTGAGGTAAGTCACCCCCCCCCATATGTGTTGAGGTAAGTCACCCCCCCCGTGTGTGTTGTGGTAAGTCACCCCCCCCCCGTGTGTGTTGAGGTAAGTCACCCCCCCCCCGTGTGTGTTGTGGTGAGTCACCCCCCCCGTATGTGTTGTGGTAAGTCACCCCCCGTATGTGTTGTGGTGAGTCACCCCCCCCCCGTGTGTGTTGTGGTAAGTCACCCCCCCCCCGAGTGTGTTGTGGTGAGTCACCCCCCCCCGTATGTGTTGTGGTAAGTCACCCCCCCGTGTGTGTTGTGGTGAGTCACCCCCCCCCCGTATGTGTTGTGGTAAGTCACCCCCCCCCCGTATGTGTTGTGGTGAGTCACCCACCCCCGTATGTGTTGTGGTAAGTCACCCCCCCCCCGTGTGTGTTGTGGTGAGTCACCCCCCCCCCGTGTGTGTTGTGGTGAGTCACCCCCCGTGTGTGTTGTGGTGAGTCACCCCCCTGTGTGTGTTGTGGTGAGTCACCCCCCCCGTGTGTGTTATGGTGAGTCACCCCCCCCCCCCGTGTGTGTTGTGGTGAGTCACCCCCCTCCCGTGTGTGTTGTGGTGAGTCACCCCCCCGTGTGTGTTGTGGTGAGTCCCCCCCCCCGTGTGTGTTGTGGTGAGTCACCCCCCCGTGTGTGTTGTGGTGAGTCACCCCCCCCCCGTGTGTGTTGTGGTTAGTCACCCCCCGTGTGTGTTGTGGTGAGTCACCCCCCCGAGTGTGTTGTGGTGAGTCCCCCCCCCCGTGTGTGTTGTGGTGAGTCACCCCCCCCCCCGTGTGTGTTGTGGTGAGTCACTCCTCCGTGTGTGTTGTGGTGAGTCACCCCCCGTGTGTGTTGTGATGAGTCACCCCCCCCCGTGTGTGTTGTGGTTAGTCACCCCCCCCCCGTGTGTGTTGTGGTGAGTCACCCCCCCGTGTGTGTTGTGGTGAGTCACCCCCCGTGTGTGTTGTGGTGAGTCACCCCCCCCGTGTGTGTTGTGCTGAGTCACCCCCCCCCGTGTCTACTGTGGTGAGTCACCCCCCCCCCGTGTCTATTGTGGTGAGTCACCCCCCGTGTGTGTTGTGGTGAGTCACCTCCTGTGTGTGTTGTGGTGAGTCACCTCCCCCCCCCGTGTGTGTGTGTTGTGGTGAGTCACCCCCCGTGTGTGTCTTGGTGAGTCACCCCCCCCTGTGTGTGTGTTGTGGTGAGTCACCCCCCCGTGTGTGTTGTGCTGAGTCACCCCCCCCCCGTGTCTATTGTGTTGAGTCACCCCCCCCCCGTGTCTATTGTGGTGAGTCACCCCCCGTGTGTGTTGTGGTGAGTCACCCCCCCGTGTGTGTGTGTGTTGTGGTGAGTCACCCCCCCGTGTGTGTGTGTGTTGTGGTGAGTCACCCCCCCGTGTGTGTCTTGGTGAGTCACCCCCCGTGTGTGTTATAGTGACTCCCCTCGCTATGAGTATGATAGTGACTCACCCTCACGCCATGAGTGTGATAGTGACTCACCACCCACGCCATGAGCGTGATAGTTACTCACCACCCACGCCATGAGTGTGATAGTGACTCACCACCCACGCCATGAGTGTGATAGTGACTCACCACCCACGCCATGAGTGTGATAGTGACTCACCACCCACGCCATGAGTGTGATAGTGACTCACCACCCACGCCATGAGTGTGATAGTGACTCACCCCCACGCCATGAGTGTGATAGTGACTCACCACCCACGCCATGAGTGTGATAGTGACTCACCACCCACGCCATGAGTGTGATAGTGACTCACCCCCACGCCATGAGTGTGATAGTGACTCACCACCCACGCCATGAGTGTGATAGTGACTCACCACCCACGCCATGTGTGACAGTGACTCACCGCCCACGCCATGCGTGTGATAGTGACTCACCACCCACGCCATGAGTGTGATAGTGACTCACCACCCACGCCATGAGTGTGATAGTGACTCACCCCCACGCCATGAGTGTGATAGTGACTCACCACCCACGCCATGAGTGTGATAGTGACTCACCACCCACGCCATGAGTGTGATAGTGACTCACCAAGCACGTCATGAGTGTGATAGTGACTCACCCCCACGCCATGAGTGTGATAGTGACTCACCCCCACGCCATGAGTGTGATAGTGACTCACCACCCACGCCATGAGTGTGATAGTGACTCACCACCCACGCCATGAGAGTGATAGTGACTCACCACCCACGCCATGAGTGTGATAGTGACTCACCACCCACGCCATGAGTGTGATAGTGACTCACCACCCACGCCATGAGTGTGATAGTGACTCACCACCCACGCCATGAGTGTGATAGTGACTCACCACCCACGCCATGAGTGTGATAGTGACTCACCACCCACGCCATGAGTGTGATAGTGACTCACCACCCACGCCATGAGTGTGATAGTGACTCACCACCCACGCCATGAGTGTGATAGTGACTCACCCTCACGCCATGAGTGTGATAGTGACTCACCCCCACGCCATGAGTGTGATAGTGACTCACCACCCACGCCATGAGTGTGATAGTGACTCACCACCCACGCCATGAGTGTGATAGTGACTCACCACCCACGCCATGAGTGTGATAGTGACTCACCCCCACGCCATGAGTGTGATAGTGACTCACCACCCACGCCATGAGTGTGATAGTGACTCACCACCCACGCCATGAGTGTGATAGTGACTCACCAAGCACGTCATGAGTGTGATAGTGACTCACCCCCACGCCATGAGTGTGATAGTGACTCACCCCCACGCCATGAGTGTGATAGTGACTCACCACCCACGCCATGAGTGTGATAGTGACTCACCACCCACGCCATGAGAGTGATAGTGACTCACCACCCACGCCATGAGTGTGATAGTGACTCACCACCCACACCATGAGTGTGATAGTGACTCACCACCCACGCCATGAGTGTGATAGTGACTCACCCCCACGCCATGAGTGTGATAGTGACCCACCACCCACACCATGAGTGTGATAGTGACTCACCCCCACACCATGAGTGTGATAGTGACTCACCACCCACACCATGAGTGTGATAGTGACTCACCCCCACGCCATGAGTGTGATAGTGACCCACCACCCACACCATGAGTGTGATAGTGACTCACCCCCACACCATGAGTGTGATAGTGACTCACCACCCACGCCATGAGTGTGATAGTGACTCACCCCCACGCCATGAGTGTGATAGTGACTCACCACCCACGCCATGAGTGTGACAGTGAATCACCCCCCACGCCATGAGTGTGATAGTGACTCACCACCCACGCCATGAGTGTGATAGTGACTCACCACCCACGCCATGAGTGTGATAGTGACTCACCACCCACGCCATGAGTGTGATAGTGACTCACCACCCACGCCATGAGTGTGATAGTGACTCACCACCTACGCCATGAGTGTGATAGTGACTTACCCCCACGCCATGAGTGATGGTGAGTCATGGGTGGCAACAGGGCTCCCATAGTAGTCAACAATCAATACAGACTAACAAGGGAGGTTGTGGCCAAGACGGCCGCCGCCGCCGCCGCCAGCACCGCCGCCTGGCGGGAGTGTGGCGGACCCGACCACGTGGGGCTCTGTTGGTGTTGTTGTTGTTGTTGTTGTTGTTGTTGTTGTTGTTGGTGTTGTTGTTGTTGTTGTTGTTGTTGTTGTTGTTGTTGTTGTTGTTGTTGTGAGCTTCTCTCTCTCTCTCCCCCCCCCCCCCCCTTCCTGTACGTCATCTTGAGTGCAGCGTCGTATCTGTTCGTCATCTTGAGTGCAGCGTCGTATCTGTACGTCATCTTGAGTGCAGCGTCGTATCTGTGCGTCATCTTGAGTGCAGCGTCGTATCTGTTCGTCATCTTGAGTGCAGCGTCGTATCTGTTCGTCATCTTGAGTGCAGCGTCGTATCTGTGCGTCATCTTGAGTGCAGCGTCGTAACTGTTCGTCATCTTGAGTGCATCGTCGTATCTGTTCGTCATCTTGAGTGCAGCGTCGTATCTGTTCGTCATCTTGAGTGCAGCGTCGTATCTGTGCGTCATCTTGAGTGCAGCGTCGTATCTGTTCGTCATCTTGAGTGCAGCGTCGTATCTGTTCGTCATCTTGAGTGCATCCTCGTATCTGTACGTTATCCTGAGTGCATTGTTATATCTGTACGTCATCTTGAGTGCATCCTCGTATCTCTACCTCATCTTGAGTGCATCCTCGTATCTCTACCTCATCTTGAGTGCAGCGTCGTATCTGTTCGTCATCTTGAGTGCAGCGTCGTATCTGTACGTTATCTTGAGTGCAGCCTCATATCTGTACGTCATCTTGAGTGCTGCCTCGTATCTGTACGTCATCTTGAGTGCTGCCTCGTATCTGTACGTCATCTTGAGTGCAGCATCGTATCTGTACGTCATCTTGAGTGCAGCGTCGTATCTGTACGTCATCTTGAGTGCAGCGTCGTATCTGTTCGTCATCTTGAGTGCAGCGTCGTATCTGTACGTCATCTTGAGTGCAGCGTCGTATCTGTTCGTCATCTTGAGTGCATCCTCGTATCTGTACGTTATCTTGAGTGCAGCATTATGTCTGTACGTCATCTTGAGTGCTGCCTCGTATCTGTACGTCATCTTGAGTGCTGCCTCGTATCTGTACGTCATCTTGAGTGCTGCCTCGTATCTGTACGTCATCTTGAGTGCTGCCTCGTATCTGTACGTTATCTTGAGTGCTGCCTCGTATCTGTACGTCATCTTGAGTGCTGCCTCGTATCTGTACGTCATCTTGAGTGCTGCCTCGTATCTGTACGTCATCTTGAGTGCTGCCTCGTATCTGTACGTCATCTTGAGTGCTGCCTCGTATCTGTACGTCATCTTGAGTGCTGCCTCGTATCTGTACGTCATCTTGAGTGCTGCCTCGTATCTGTACGTCATCTTGAGTGCTGCCTCGTATCTGTACGTCATCTTGAGTGCTGCCTCGTATCTGTACGTCATCTTGAGTGCTGCCTCGTATCTGTACGTCATCTTGAGTGCTGCCTCGTATCTGTACGTCATCTTGAGTGCTGCCTCGTATCTGTACGTCATTTTGAGTGCTGCCTCGTATCTGTACGTCATCTTGAGTGCTGCCTCGTATCTGTACGTCATCTTGAGTGCTGCCTCGTATCTGTACGTCATCTTGAGTGCTGCCTCGTATCTGTACGTCATCTTGAGTGCTGCCTCGTATCTGTACGTCATCTTGAGTGCTGCCTCGTATCTGTACGTCATCTTGAGTGCTGCCTCGTATCTGTACGTCATCTTGAGTGCTGCCTCGTATCTGTACGTCATCTTGAGTGCTGCCTCGTATCTGTACGTCATCTTGAGTGCTGCCTCGTATCTGTACGTCATCTTGAGTGCTGCCTCGTATCTGTACGTCATCTTGAGTGCTGCCTCGTATCTGTACGTCATCTTGAGTGCTGCCTCGTATCTGTACGTCATCTTGAGTGCAGCCTCGTATCTGTACGTCATCTTGAGTGCTGCCTCGTATCTGTACGTCATCTTGAGTGCTGCCTCGTATCTGTACGTCATCTTGAGTGCAGCCTCGTATCTGTACGTCATCTTGAGTGCTGCCTCGTATCTGTACGTCATCTTGAGTGCAGCCTCGTATCTGTACGTCATCTTGAGTGCTGCCTCGTATCTGTACATCATCTTGAGTGCTGCCTCGTATCTGTACGTCATCTTGAGTGCTGCCTCGTATCTGTACGTCATCTTGAGTGCTGCCTCGTATCTGTACGTCATTTTGAGTGCTGCCTCGTATCTGTACGTCATCTTGAGTGCTGCCTCGTATCTGTACGTCATCTTGAGTGCTGCCTCGTATCTGTACGTCATCTTGAGTGCTGCCTCGTATCTGTACGTCATCTTGAGTGCTGCCTCGTATCTGTACGTCATCTTGAGTGCTGCCTCGTATCTGTACGTCATCTTGAGTGCTGCCTCGTATCTGTACGTCATCTTGAGTGCTGCCTCGTATCTGTACGTCATCTTGAGTGCTGCCTCGTATCTGTACGTCATCTTGAGTGCTGCCTCGTATCTGTACGTCATCTTGAGTGCTGCCTCGTATCTGTACGTCATCTTGAGTGCAGCCTCGTATCTGTACGTCATCTTGAGTGCTGCCTCGTATCTGTACGTCATCTTGAGTGCTGCCTCGTATCTGTACGTCATCTTGAGTGCAGCCTCGTATCTGTACGTCATCTTGAGTGCTGCCTCGTATCTGTACGTCATCTTGAGTGCTGCCTCGTATCTGTACGTCATCTTGAGTGCTGCCTCGTATCTGTACGTCATCTTGAGTGCTGCCTCGTATCTGTACGTCATCTTGAGTGCTGCCTCGTATCTGTACGTCATCTTGAGTGCTGCCTCGTATCTGTACGTCATCTTGAGTGCTGCCTCGTATCTGTACGTCATCTTGAGTGCTGCCTCGTATCTGTACGTCATCTTGAGTGCTGCCTCGTATCTGTACGTCATCTTGAGTGCTGCCTCGTATCTGTACGTCATCTTGAGTGCATGCCTCGTATCTGTACGTCATCTTGAGTGCTGCCTCGTATCTGTACGTCATCTTGAGTGCTGCCTCGTATCTGTACGTCATCTTGAGTGCTGCCTCGTATCTGTACGTCATCTTGAGTGCTGCCTCGTATCTGTACGTCATCTTGAGTGCTGCCTCGTATCTGTACGTCATCTTGAGTGCATGCCTCGTATCTGTACGTCATCTTGAGTGCTGCCTCGTATCTGTACGTCATCTTGAGTGCTGCCTCGTATCTGTACGTCATCTTGAGTGCTGCCTCGTATCTGTACGTCATCTTGAGTGCTGCCTCGTATCTGTACGTCATCTTGAGTGCTGCCTCGTATCTGTACGTCATCTTGAGTGCTGCCTCGTATCTGTACGTCATCTTGAGTGCTGCCTCGTATCTGTACGTCATCTTGAGTGCTGCCTCGTATCTGTACGTCATCTTGAGTGCTGCCTCGTATCTGTACGTCATCTTGAGTGCTGCCTCGTATCTGTACGTCATCTTGAGTGCTGCCTCGTATCTGTACGTCATCTTGAGTGCTGCCTCGTATCTGTACGTCATCTTGAGTGCTGCCTCGTATCTGTACGTCATCTTGAGTGCTGCCTCGTATCTGTACGTCATCTTGAGTGCTGCCTCGTATCTGTACGTCATCTTGAGTGCTGCCTCGTATCTGTACGTCATCTTGAGTGCTGCCTCGTATCTGTACGTCATCTTGAGTGCTGCCTCGTATCTGTACGTCATCTTGAGTGCTGCCTCGTATCTGTACGTCATCTTGAGTGCTGCCTCGTATCTGTACGTCATCTTGAGTGCTGCCTCGTATCTGTACGTCATCTTGAGTGCTGCCTCGTATCTGTACGTCATCTTGAGTGCTGCCTCGTATCTGTACGTCATCTTGAGTGCTGCCTCGTATCTGTACGTCATCTTGAGTGCTGCCTCGTATCTGTACGTCATCTTGAGTGCTGCCTCGTATCTGTACGTCATCTTGAGTGCTGCCTCGTATCTGTACGTCATCTTGAGTGCTGCCTCGTATCTGTACGTCATCTTGAGTGCTGCCTCGTATCTGTACGTCATCTTGAGTGCTGCCTCGTATCTGTACGTCATCTTGAGTGCTGCCTCGTATCTGTACGTCATCTTGAGTGCTGCCTCGTATCTGTACGTCATCTTGAGTGCTGCCTCGTATCTGTACGTCATCTTGAGTGCTGCCTCGTATCTGTAAGTCATCTTGAGTGCTGCCTCGTATCTGTACGTCATCTTGAGTGCTGCCTCGTATCTGTACGTCATCTTGAGTGCTGCCTCGTATCTGTACGTCATCTTGAGTGCTGCCTCGTATCTGTACGTCATCTTGAGTGCAGCCTCGTATCTGTACGTCATCTTGAGTGCTGCCTCGTATCTGTACGTCATCTTGAGTGCTGCCTCGTATCTGTACGTCATCTTGAGTGCTGCCTCGTATCTGTACGTCATCTTGAGTGCTGCCTTGTATCTGTACGTCATCTTGAGTGCTGCCTCGTATCTGTACGTCATCTTGAGTGCTGCCTCGTATCTGTACGTCATCTTGAGTGCTGCCTCGTATCTGTACGTCATCTTGAGTGCTGCCTCGTATCTGTACGTCATCTTGAGTGCTGCCTCGTATCTGTACGTCATCTTGAGTGCTGCCTCGTATCTGTACGTCATCTTGAGTGCTGCCTCGTATCTGTACGGGAGGCCACACTATGTATGGTCTTGTAGCACAGTGGGTAACTAACCGCATCACAACCGATTAACCCAAGTTTAGTTCCCGGTCAGGAGAGAAACTACTGAGCACGTTTCCTTTCACCTGATGCCGCTGTTCACCAGGCAGTAAGTGTCCCTAGTAGTGAGGAAAGAGTCTAGGGCTGCATGCTGGGGGGAGGGATGGGGGGGGAGTTCTTCCTGGGGGGGGCGGGGGGGGGGGCACCTACATATCAGTAAAACAACTTGTATTCAGGTTACTTTTCATGCAGTGATTGTCTTATCAATATATCGTATATTGCAGTATAACAGTTATATATCACGGATATATAACTGTTAACGTTGTTACTGGTGATATATCCGGCTGTTGGGGTCGGGGCTTTACGCTGGTAACGTCGCCGAGGTCAGTGTTTGTGGGTTGTGATTTACTGTAAACGTTCTGAGAGGTTATCAAATGGTCATAGCTTGAGACCCGTTTTCTCTAATAACATTACCGTTTTCTTTGTTTCTCTTGAGTTCCATGGACAATGTTTCGCTGCTAAAATGTTCTGTAATTTCCAGACACGTGACGGCTGCTGCCCGTCCGTCTCTGACACGTGAGGGCTGCTGCCCGTCCGTCTCTGTTTGACACGTGATGGCTGCTGCCCGTCCGTCTCTGTCTGACACGTGACGGCTGCTGCCCGTCCGTCTCTGTCTGACACGTGACGGCTGCTGCCCGTCCGTCTCTGTCTGACACGTGACGGCTGCTGCCCGTCCGTCTCTGTCTGACACGTGACGGCTGCTGCCCGTCCGTCTCTGTCTGACACGTGACGGCTGCTGCCCGTCCGTCTCTGTTTGACACGTGACGGCTGCTGCCCGTCCGTCTCTGTTTGACACGTGACGGCTGCTGCCCGTCCGTCTCTGTCTGACACGTGACGGCTGCTGCCCGTCCGTCTCTGTTTGACACGTGACGGCTGCTGCCCGTCCGTCTCTGTTTGACACGTGAGGGCTGCTGCCTGTCCGTCTCTGAGACTTGTCTGAGGATGATATAGTTGTGCTGGTCCTGGCTTTGATGTTGATAGTTTAGTGTAGTTGATGTTTGTTTTCAACAGGAATTACCCTAATAATACTATATGTGCGGTGGTGGTGGTGGTGATGGTTAGGGGAGGGGTGGTGGTGGTTAGGGGAGGGGTGGTGGTGGTGGTGGTTAAGGGAGGGGTGATGGTGGTGGTAGTTAAGGGAGGGGTGATGGTGGTGGTGGTGGTTAGGGGAGGGGTGGTGGTGGTGGTGGTTAAGGGAGGGGTGATGGTGGTGGTGGTTAAGGGAGGGGTGATGGTGGTGGTAGTTAAGGGAGGGGTGATGGTGGTGGTGGTGGTTAGGGGAGGGGTGGTGGTGGTGGTGGTTAGGGGAGGGGTGATGGTGGTGGTGGTTAAGGGAGGGGTGGGGGTGGTGGTGGTTAAGGGACGGGTGGGGGTGGTGGTGGTTAGGGGAGGGGTGGGGGTGGTGGTGGTTAAGGAAGGGGTGATGGTGGTGGTGGTTAGGGGAGGGGTGATGGTGGTGGTGGTGGTGGTGGTTAGGGGAGGGGTGATGGTGTTGGTGGTTACGGGAGGGGTGATGGTGGTGGTGGTGGTGGTTAGGGGAGGGGTGATGGTGGTGGTGGTTACGGGAGGGGTGATGGTGGTAGTGGTTAGAGGAGGGGTGATGGTGGTGGTGGTTAAGGGAGGGGTGATGGTGTTGGTGGTTAAGGGAGGGGTGATGGTGGTGGTGGTTAAGAGAGGGGTGGGGGTGGTGGTGGTTAGGGGAGGGGTGATGGTGGTGGTGGTTAAGGGAGGGGTGATGGTGATGGTGGTTAAGGGAGGGGTGGGGGTGGTGGTGGTTAGGGGAGGGGTGATGGTGGTGGTGGTTAAGGGAGGGGTGATGGTGGTGGTGGTTAAGGGAGGGGTGGGGGTGGTGGTGGTTAGGGGAGGGGTGATGGTGGTGGTGGTTAAGGGAGGGGTGATGGTGGTGGTGGTTAAGGGAGGGGTGATGGTGGTGGTGGTTAAGGGAGGGGTGATGGTGGTGGTGGTTAAGGGAGGGGTGATGGTGGTGGTGGTTAAGGGAGGGGTGATGGTGGTGGTGGTTAAGGGAGGGGTGATGGTGGTGGTGGTTAAGGGAGGGGTGGGGGTGGTGGTGGTTAGGGGAGGGGTGATGGTGGTGGTGGTTAAGGGAGGGGTGATGGTGGTGGTGGTTAAGGGAGGGGTGATGGTGGTGGTGGTTAAGGGAGGGGTGATGGTGGTGGTGGTTAAGGGAGGGGTGGGGGTGGTGGTGGTTAAGGGAGGGGTGATGGTGGTGGTGGTTAAGGGAGGGGTGATGGTGGTGGTGGTTAAGGGAGGGGTGATGGTGGTGGTTGGTTAAGGGAGGGGTGATGGTGGTGGTGGTTAGGGGAGGGGTGATGGTGGTGGTGGTGGTGGTGGTTAGGGGAGGGGTGGTGGTGGTGGTGGTTAGGGGAGGGGTGGTGGTTAAGGGAGGGGTGGTGGTGGTGGTGGTTAGGGGAGGGGTGGTGGTGGTGGTGGTTAAGGGAGGGGTGGTGGTGGTGGTGGTTAGGGGAGGGGTGGTGGTGGTGGTGGTTAGGGGAGGGGTGGTGGTGGTGGTGGTTAAGGGAGGGGTGATGGTGGTGGTGGTTAGGGGAGGGGTGATGGTGGTGGTGGTTAAGGGAGGGGTGATGGTGGTGGTGGTTAAGGGAGGGGTGGGGGTGGTGGTGGTTAAGGGAGGGGTGATGGTGGTGGTGGTTAGGGGAGGGGTGATGGTGGTGGTGGTTAAGGGAGGGGTGGTGGTGGTGGTGGTTAGGGGAGGGGTGGTGGTGATGGTGGTTAAGGGAGGGGTGATGGTGGTGGTGGTTAAGGGAGGGGTGGTGGTGGTGGTGGTTAAGGGAGGGGTGATGGTGGTGGTGGTTAAGGGAGGGGTGGTGGTGGTGGTGGTTAAGGGAGGGGTGGTGGTGGTGGTGGTTAAGGGAGGGGTGATGGTGGTGGTGGTTAAGGGAGGGGTGATGGTGGTGGTGGTTAAGGGAGGGGTGGTGGTGGTGGTGGTTAAGGGAGGGGTGATGGTGGTGGTGGTTAAGGGAGGGGTGGTGGTGGTGGTGGTTAAGGGAGGGGTGGTGGTGGTGGTGGTTAAGGGAGGGGTGATGGTGGTGGTGGTTAAGGGAGGGGTGGTGGTGGTGGTGGTTAAGGGAGGGGTGATGGTGGTGGTGGTTAAGGGAGGGGTGGTGGTGGTGGTGGTTAAGGGAGGGGTGGTGGTGGTGGTGGTTAAGGGAGGGGTGATGGTGGTGGTGGTTAAGGGAGGGGTGATGGTGGTGGTGGTTAAGGGAGGGGTGGGGGTGGTGGTGGTTAAGGGAGGGGTGGTGGTGGTGGTGGTTAAGGGAGGGGTGATGGTGGTGGTGGTTAAGGGAGGGGTGATGGTGGTGGTGGTTAAGGGAGGGGTGGGGGTGGTGGTGGTTAAGGGAGGGGTGATGGTGGTGGTGGTTAAGGGAGGGGTGGGGGTGGTGGTGGTTAAGGGAGGGGTGGTGGTGGTGGTGGTTAAGGGAGGGGTGATGGTGGTGATGGTTAAGGGAGGGGTGGGGGTGGTGGTGGTTAAGGGAGGGGTGATGGTGGTGGTGGTTAAGGGAGGGGTGGGGGTGGTGGTGGTTAAGGGAGGGGTGGTGGTGGTGGTGGTTAAGTGAGGGGTGGTGGTGGTGGTGGTGGTTAAGGGAGGGGTGGTGGTGGTGGTGGTTAAGGGAGGGGTGGTGGTGGTGGTGGTTAAGGGAGGGGTGGTGGTGGTGGTGGTTAAGGGAGGGGTGGTGGTGGTGGTGGTTAAGGGAGGGGTGGTGGTGGTGGTTAAGGGAGGGGTGGTGGTGGTGGTGGTTAAGGGAGGGGTGGTGGTGGTGGTGGTTAAGGGAGGGGTGGTGGTGGTGGTGGTTAAGGGAGGGGTGGTGGTGGTGGTGGTTAAGGGAGGGGTGGTGGTGGTGGTGGTTAAGGGAGGGGTGGTGGTGGTGGTGGTTAAGGGAGGGGTGGTGGTGGTGGTGGTTAAGGGAGGGGTGGTGGTGGTGGTGGTTAAGGGAGGGGTGGTGGTGGTGGTGGTTAAGGGAGGGGTGGTGGTGTTGGTTAAGGGGGGGGTGGTGGTGGTGGTGGTTAAGGGGGGGGGGTGGTGGTGGTGGTTAAGGGAGGGGTGGTGGTGGTGGTTAAGGGAGGGGTGGTGGTGGCGGTGGTTAAGGGAGGGGTGGTGGTGGTGGTTAAGGGAGGGGTGGTGGTGGTGGTTAAGGGAGGGGTGGTGGTGGTGGTGGTGGTTAAGGGGGGGGTGGTGGTGGTGGTGGTTAAGGGGGGGGGTGGTGGGGGTGTTTTTTTATAATCATTATTATTTTCTGCCACAGACGTGGCCACACATTTACAATGCTAACCAGCATATATACATTTTCTTCTGTCCTCCATGGACAGGGTTAGAGATGTGTTAAACATATAGTTCAAGGGTTTATTGAACACTCGACCACAGAAGGTGATTGTAGAGCTTTTAAAATGCTAGGCTAAGCTACATATGTAGATACATAAATTCACAGATTTACGTATGCCCTACATAAGTGTTTTTTATATTGTGTCATTAATGTGCATTTACAAAGAAGAAATGGAATTCTGATCAGCTTCCACATATACTTTATACACATACATATTCACACACACACATATACGCACATCTACATATATACATACATATATACACACACACACATGCATACACATACATTTATCTCATTTACTCTGACAGGGTGAGATAGCTGATAAAGGAAATTAGTGTGCAATTAAGCAATTAATCACTGAAGGTGATTAAGGTGCTTTCACAAGCTCAGGTTATATAGTTACATCACATACATACATTGTATAATGACACATTACATGGTCAATCTATGGTACAAGTCCAATATATCATCAAAGTATTCCAGTACTCACCTAATTGTGCTTGCTGGGGTTGAGCTTTGGCTCTTTGGTCCCACCTCTGAACTGTCAATCAACAGGTGTACAGATTCCTGAGCCTACTGGGCTCTATCATATCTACACATGAAACTGTGTATGGAGTCAGCCTCCACCACATCACTTCCTAGTGCATTCCATTTATTAACTACTCTAACACTGAAAAAATCTTTCTAACGTCTCTGTGACTCATCTGGGTACTAAGTTTCCACCTGTGTCCCCTTGTTCGTGTCCCACCCGAACAAGAGCTGAAGAGTTTGTCTTTGTCCACCCTGTCAATTCCCCTGAGAATTTTGTAGGTGGTTATCGTGTCTCCCCTTACTCTTCTGTTTTCCAGGGATGTGAGGTTCAGCTCCTTTAGCCTTTCCTCGTAGCTCATTCCTTTCAGTTCCTTTACTAGTACTCATATAGTAATTACAGCCTATTTTCTGTGTGTCACTACTATGTGCATTCAATGCCAGGAGTGCACTCTGCGAGTCACAGTATATAAGTCCACTGCCTTTGTCTTTTAAAAATTCAGTGGCAAGGTATATGCCTGCAAGTTCGGTTTGAGTTGTACTTGCCCAGTCATTGACGCGCTTCATTGCTGTATGTACGAGAGAAGATTGTTCAAATATATTGCATGCACATCCGGTACATCGTCTACCTTCTTCTACAGAGCCGTCGGTATAGCACTGATACACATTGTTACCCATAGTCTGAGTACTTTTAGTGATGCTTTTCAGTGTTAACTATTTTAATAATGTAGAGTGCACACTATCTTTCTTGGGCGCATTTCCAAAATCAACTGATAGATCCCAGTTATCCAATGGAGTAATTGGTTGATTAATCATTAATTGAGTTGGGTACATATTTAATATTTTGATGGAGTTGGCTACCTTGTAGAACCAAAATACATAATCAGATTTCGTTCTTCTTCTATAGACCTCAGGTGAGTGCAGCATATTAGAAAGTTTAGCTTGAAACTTCATGTGTTGTCTAGATCTACTCAATGCCTTCACGCCGAAAACTGTGCTAATAGACAAAATTCTCTCACTTATGGTAGGTAATTTTAACTCTGCTCTCATATTAACTATTCTCGTGGACTTTGGAGCCCCAAGGATGAGACGCATAGCTTCATTTTGCAAGGTTTCAAGAGATTTCAGCTCTTTGTCAGTATACAGTGTGAGATGTAGAGCATTGTAGTCAATCATAGAGCGTATGAATGATACATAAAACATTCTAGCAAGTCTCACGTTAATTGCATGATGGACACCAACAAGGACCCGCAAGGGCTTTAATCTCTCCCAAAGTCTCCTCTTGAGAGAAGAAAGGTACCCATGGTCGTTAATGGGGACACCAAAGTATCTGTAAGACTCGCAGTTCTCAAGTGCTCGCCCATCTATATGATAATTGGCTGGTGGAATACCACATGGAATGAGGGCACGAGTTTTCTGTACAGAGATAAGGAGGCCACATTCCTCAGCTCTAGTAGCAAAAGCGTCGAGCAGAACTTGCATTCTAGGCTCGGTGGCAGCCTGTAAACATATATCATCAGCATAACAAATGACAGTGTCTTCAGTATTAGTTGGAAGATCTTTAATAAGTTTATGCATCAGAACGTTGAACAACAAGGGGCTGAGGACCCCTCCTTGTGGAGTTCTCAGTTCAAAGTGTTTGCTCTCTGTGCTTTTAACACCATTAAACAAAACATATGCTGTTCGATTAGACAAATAGCCATTTCAGTAATTTTCCTTGTATTCCCAGCTCGGCAAGCTGTTCCAGTATGATTTCTCTGTTTGCTGTATCAAAAGCTGCTGCTAGGTCGATGAAGACTGTTTGGGAGGAAGCTGCAATATGTGCGAAGTACTCAGCAAAACAGTGTTGTGTACTGAGCCCAGGCATAAATCCAAACAGTTGGGGTGACAGGTGCCCCTGTATACGATACATGAGTCGGTTTAGAACAATACGTTCAAGCACTTTACAAACACACGATGTTAAAGATATGGGTCTATAATTATCTGAGTGTGGTTTGGGGATAGGAACAATGACACTCTTTGTCCAAGCATCAGGTAATACTCCTTCACGTAAACTCATTCTGTACAACACTAATAGTGGATTACCTGGTACGTGTGAGACTAATCTCAGTAGACTGTAAGTAATACCATCCTCTCCAGGAGCAGTTGATTTTCCCATCTTTAGTGCATGATTTAATTCCCATTCAGTTACATCATTAAGGTCCGTCATGTCGATAGCTGTACAGGCAAGATTGATGGTTCGTTGTCTGTTGGGGCGTGTGTCATCAAGTTTGTGCTGTATGTTAATTGGGAGTGAGTCGTTGCTCGATGTTAGTGCCCATTGATCAAGGAGGATGTTTGCTTGTTCTAGTGGGCTGTGGTGCAGCGGTTTGGTTGGGCTGCTTCTAGAGATTTTTCGTATCTTTTCCCAAACTTCAACAAGTGTTGTTTGCTCATTTATACTTTTTTTTTTTATTTTTACATGCAAAGCATGCAATTTAAATACAATAAAAACAATACAGAATATGTAACAAAGGAAAACAATAGACCACCGGCCAGAAGGGCCGACAGCATAGCACAACAAAACACATACACGAGAAAAACATAGAAAAATACAGCATACATCAAAAACACAAAACATAATACAATGGCAAACTAGCAATCACAGTAACATCCAGAGACATAGCAGGAAACAGAACAGGACAAACAATACATTCCAAACGAAACATAAAGAACAAACACGTACAACAAGCAAAGCAATATAAAAACACCAGGCCAAACGCACAGCACAAACAATACAGGAAGAAAAAAAACACACACCAAGCCATCCGCCCCGTAAACAAAGGGCGAGGCCAAAATAAACAATAATAATAAACAAGCAAAACACGCACACCTGAAAACAAAACAGGCACAAACACAACAACATACATGCACCGGCCTGAAGGACCGATAATAAAACAACAAAGCACATCAAGAAATATAACAAGACACTGTAGCACAAAGAAATCAATACAAATTCATACAAACACACGAAACACCGGCCTGAAGGGCCGACAACAAAAACGGAAACATAATGAACCACAAGAAAAAGACACAATACAATACAACAAAACAACGGTCATGAGAACAAACATAACACCGGCCTGAAGGATGCACAATAGGTACAACACATTGCAAACAAACCACAGGTCCAAGCACATACCAAACTCACAGCAAGCACACAGACTCCTAAAATTTCTCATACTTTTCCGGCCACTCCGCCGCCGGGAATCGAATACAATACGCCTCCCAAAGTAACATAATGTCCTCCGAAAAAGGGTCATTACGAACCGTACGAGGATCAGGCATTAACTCCGGCACACCCACAATAAAACATCGAGCCCGTCGAATCCAGATGGAAGAAGGGCACCACGGAACAGGACGCACGCGGTCAACAATGTCAAACCGCAAAGGATGTTCAGCATCATTCGCCACGCCGCAGGCCAAGACGAGAGGGAGAGGCTCCTTCCCATGAGGCCGGGCAATGGGCAGCACACTGGGAGCCTCCCCAGCTGCCTCACAGGGCCCCGCGTCAACCACCGAACGTTGTACCTGCTGGGACCCCCCACGCTTGGCATCCTTCTTCAGTACCAGCTTGATGCCTCGGCTCGCACCAGAACCCTCACCACCCACGTCTGTAGGAGCAACCACCCCCCCCCCCCCCCACTGCGTAGAACCTTCTGCAGGAGAAAGAACAAGAGGTAAATCAGACGCACAACCATCGTCAACAGCAGACACATGGACGTCAGCCACCACCAGCGACGTAGAGCGCGAAGCACCCGGAATCGCCACATCATCTCCCGAAGCTCCACCTGCGTCGTAGTCCTCCACATCAGCCCAAGCAGTAGAAGAACGCCTGGAACGCTTGGGCACTGGCCGCACATCCTCACAGCCGAAGGCGGATCCAGAACCACGGGCCTCACGAACCGGGCGAACCAACGCCCGTCGCAGTACGGCAGCAACCTCAACTACATGGGGAACCGGGCCGCACACAACAGGACGCTCCGCAGCCCCCCCTGCACCCAGCGCAGCCGTAACACCTGGCAAGGGCTCAGGACCAGGCACAGCAGCAGCAGTCGAGGAAGACGGAGACGACCCGCAGAGACCATCCGGAAGACCCTCGGGAGCAACTGGCACAGTAAAGTGACCAGCGACAGGAGCCACCGGAACACCCGGAGGAGGGACAACAACCACCAGGGGCATGTCGGGTGACGCAGGGAGGGCCGCATCAGCAGCGAATGGGACCTGCCCCTCTTCATCTCCGGAATCCACGCCCTGAGGGAGCAGCGGGAAATCCTCTTCCCGGAACAAGTTAACAGGTGCAGCAGGGGCATCAGAGCACCCGGCAGCCTGATGCCCTAACTGGCCACAACGGAAACAGGTACGGGACTGCAGGGCATAATACACCCGAACGTAGTAACCCAGCAGCCGGACAGAAGATGGGATATCCGACCACAGGCACATACCTAAGGTACGGACGTTCGTCCGCTTCCCAGCATACTTCCCCGAGGAAAGCGTGTTCACCCGCACACTGACGACGGCACCATACCTCCCGAAGAAGCGCCGGAGAAGGTCTTCAGGGAACTCCAGGGGCGCACCGTGCACACTGACATATGTCAGGGCACCACTGCGGTCCGAGACCGTAACGGAGCCGGCGCTATCCGGCAACTGCAACGAACGCCCTTCGTACCGACGGAGGAAGTCCCGATACTCCTCCTCCCGCACGAACTTGACAATCACCCGGTGGGCCGTAACAAGCTTAACTCCGTATGGAGCCTCCACCGGAACACGAAGCATGTCGCACATCACCAACTCAATGGCTGGATAACCAGCCTTGCACGAGAATTCTAGTCCCACGGAATTCACCCGCAAAACAGGAGGAATTGCAAGGCCTCTCATGTC
>NC_091171.1:2202133-2287133 GCF_040958095.1 Procambarus clarkii
TCAGCTCTAGTAGCAAAAGCGTCGAGCAGAACTTGCATTCTAGGCTCGGAGGCAGCCTGTAAACATATATCATCAGCATAACAAATGACAGTGTCTTCAGTATTAGTTGGAAGATCTTTAATAAGTTAATGCATCAGAACGTTGAACAACAAGGGGCTGAGGACCCCTCCTTGTGGAGTTCCCAGTTCAAAGTGTTTGCTCTCTGTGCTTTTAACACCATTAAACAAAACATATGCTGTTCGATTAGACAAATAGCCCTTTATCCATTTCAGTAATTTTCCTTGTATTCCCAGCTTGGCAAGCTGTTCCAGTATGATCTCTCTGTTTGCTGTATCAAAAGCTGCTGCTAGGTCGATGAAGACTGTTTGAGGGGAAGCTTCAATATGTGCGAAGTATTCAGCAAAACAGTGTTGTATACTGAGCCCAGGCATAAATCCAAACAGTTGGGGTGACAGGTGCCCCTGTATACGATACACGAGTCGGTTAAGAACAATACGTTCAAGCACTTTACAAACACACGATGTTAGAGATATGGGTCTATAATTATCTGAGTGGGGTTTGGGGATGGGAACAATGACACTCTTTGTCCAAGCATCAGGTAATACTCCTTCACGTAAACTCATTCTGTACAACACTAATAGTGGATTACCTGGTACGTGTGAGACTAATCTCAGAAGACTGTAAGTAATAATATCCTCTCCAGGAGCAGTTGAACACAACACCACCAGTGAACACAACGACACTAGTGTACACAACACCACTGGCACCCATACAAACAGTACCACCAGCACATGACGGTGGTGCAACACCACCAGTGAACACAACACCACCAACAGCACCACCAGTGAACACAACACCACCAGTGAACACAACACCAGTGAACACAACACCACCAACAGCACCACCAGTGAACGCAACACCACCAGTGAAGACAACAGCACCACCAGTGAACACAACGACACTAGTGTACACAACACCATTGACCACTGGCACTGGCATACAAACAGTACCACCAGCACATGACGGTGGTGCAACACCACATACAACACCACCAGTGAACACACTCTCACCAGCAACAACACCGCACACAGCACATCTGATGACCAACACCTCCACGATGGATAACCATGCTGAAGAAAGTCTCACTATCCTACAATGGAACTGCAATGGCGTTCGCAATAGAATTAATGACATCATACAATACGCTCGTGAACACCAAACTGACGTCATAGTGCTACAGGAGACACTGGTGGGTGATGACTTCAACCCAAGGTTCAGCGGTTATCGCAAGTTCTCCCTGCCACATGGGGAAAGAAAACGGGGTTTCATCACTTTTGTAAATAACAACATTCCCGCACAGATTATTGATGACCTGCACATGGGGGATGAGTTTGAATCACTGGGAGTAACCCTTTACTTAAACAATAATGTTAGTATATTTTGGTAGCAGTCTTTCCTGTAGACATATATTATTAAATATGACCGAAAAAGTAAGATTAATAATTCTAACACGAATTTGCTCAATCTTTCGTACATTACGCTTCACTGTTGGAGGTAAATCAAAAATCACTTCTCAAAAATTCATTTTTATTTCTAGTCTGACGCGACACGGGCGCGTTTCGTAAAACTTATTACATTTTACGGTGCCTAGCCGTGGTGGTGGTGCCTGGCCGTGGTGGTGGTGCCTGGCCCTGGTGGTGGGTGACGGTGCCTGGCCCTGGTGGTGGGTTGTGGTGCCTGGCCCTGGTGGTTGTGACGGTGCCAGGCCCTGGAGGTGGGTGACGGTGCCTGGCCCTGGTGGTGGGTTCTGGTGCCTGGCCCTGGTGGTGGTGACGGTGAATGGCCCTAGTTGTGGTGACGGTGCCTGGCCCTGGTGGTGGTGACAGTGCCTGGCCGTGGTGATGGTGACGGTGCCTGGCCCTGGTGGTGGGTGGTGGTGCCTGGCCCCGGTGGTGGTGCCTGGCCATGGTGGTGGTGCCTGGCCCTGGTGGTGGGTGACGGTGCCTAGCCGTGGTGGTGCTGCCTGGCCCTGGTGGAGGGTGGTGGTGCCTGGCCCTGGTGGAGGGTGGTGGTGCCTGGCCCTGGTGGTGGTGGTGACGGTGCCTGGCCCTTGAGGTGGTGACGGTGCCTGGCCCTGGTGGAGGGTGTTGGTGCCTGGTACTGGTGGTGGTGACGGTGCCTGGCCCAGGTGGTGGTGACGGTGCCTGGCCCTGGTGGAGGGTGGTGGTGCCTGGCCCTGGTTGTGGTGACGGTGCCTGGACCTGGTAGTGGGTGGTGGTGCCTGGCCCTGGTGGTGGTGACGGTGCCTGGCCCTGGTGGTGGTGACGGTGCCTGGCCCTGGTGGTGGGTGGTGGTGCCTGGCCCTGGTGGTGGGTGAAGGTGCCTGGCCCTGGTGGTGGGTGACGGTGCCTGGCCCTGGTGGTGGTGACGGTGCCTGGCCCTGGTGGTGGGTGACGGTGCCTGGCTCTGGTGGTGGTGACGGTGCCTGGCCCTGGTGGTGGGTGACGGTGCCTGGCCCTGGTGGTGGTGACGGTGCCTGGCCATGGTGGTGGTGACGGTGCCTGGCCCTGGTGGTGGTGACGGTGCCTGGCCCTGGTGGTGGTGACGGTAACTGGCCCTGGTGGTGGTGACGGTGTCTGGCCCTGGTGGTGGGTGGTGTTGCCTGGCCCTCGTGGTGGGTGACGGTGCCAGGCCCTGGTGGTGGGTGGTAGTCCCTGGCCCTGGTAGGGGTGACAGTGCCTGGCCCTGGTGGTGGGTGGCGGTGCCTGGCCCTGGTGGTGGGTGGTGGTGCCTGGCCCTGGTGGTGGGTGACGGTGCCTGGCCCTGGTGGTGGTGACGGTGCCTGGCCCTGGTGGTGTTTGGTGGTGCCTGGCCCTGGTGGTGGTGACGGTGCCTGGCCCTGGTGGGGGTGACGGTGCCTGGCCCTGGTGGTGGGTGACGGTGCCTGGCCCTGGAGGTGGGTGGTGGTGCCTGGCCCTGGTGGTGGGTGACGGTGCCTGGCCATGGTGGTGGTGACGGTGCCTGGCCCTGGTGGTGAGCGACGGTGCCTGGCCCTGGTGGTGGGTGGTGGTGCCTGGCCCTGGTGGTGGGTGGTGGTGCCAGGCCCTGGTGGTGGTGACGGTGCCTGGCCCTTGTGGTGGTGACGGTGCCTGGCCCTGGTGGTGGGTGGTGGTGCCTGGCCCTGGTGGTGGTGCCTGGCCCTGGTGGTGGTGACAGTGCCTGGCCCTGGTGGTGGTGACGGTGCCTGGCCCTGGTGGTGGTGACGGTGCCTGGCCCTGGTGGTGGTGACGGTGTCTGGCCCTGGTGGTGGGTGGTGGTGCCTGGCCCTGGTGGTGGGTGGTGGTGCCTGGCCCTGGTGGTGGGTGGTGGTGCCTGTCCCTGGTGGTGGTTGGTGGTGCCTGGCCCTTATGGTGGGTGGTGGTGCCTGGCCCTGGTGGTGGGTGGTGGTGCCTGGCCCTGGTGGTGGTGACGGTGCCTGGCCCTGGTGGTGGGTGGTGGTGCCTGGCCCTGGTGTTGGGTGACGGTGCCTGAACCTGGTGGTGGGCGACGGTGCCTGGCCCTGGTGGTGGTGACGGTGCCTGGCCCTGGTGGTGGTGACGGTGCCTGGCCCTGGTGTAGGGTGACGGTGCCTGGCCCTGGTGGTGGTGACGGTACCTGGCCCTGGTGGTGGTGACGGTGCCTGGCCCTGGTGGTGGTGACGGTGCCTGGCCCTGGTGGTGGTGACGGTGACTGGCCCTGGTAGTAGTGACGGTGCCTGGCCCTGCTGGTGGGTGACGGTGCCTGGCCCTGGTGGTGGGTGGTGGTGCCTGGCCCTGGTGGTGGTGCCTGGCCCTGGTGGTGGGTGGTGGTGCCTGGACCTGGTGGTGGAGGGTGGTGCCTGGGCCTGGTGGTGGGTGACGGTGCCTGGCCCTGGTGGTGGGTGACGGTGCCTGGCCCTGGTGGTGGGTGACGGTGCCTGGCCCTGGTGGTGGTGACGGTGCCTGGCCCTGGTCGTGGGTGACGGTGCCTGGCCCTGGTGGTGGTGACGGTGCCTGGCCCTGGTGGTGGTGACGGTGCCTGGCCCTGGTAGTGGTGACGGTGCCTGGCCCTGGTGGTGGTGCCTGGCCCTGGTGGTCGTGACGGTGCCTGGCCCTGGTGGTCGTGACGGTGCCTGGCCCTGGTGGTGGTGCCTGGCCCTGGTGGTGGTGACGGTGCCTGGCCCTGCTGGTGGGTGACGGTGCCTGGCCCTGGTGGTGGGTGGTGGTGCCTGGCCCTGGTGGTGGTGCCTGGCACTGGTGGTGGGTGGTGGTGCCTGAACCTGGTGGTGGAGGGTGGTGCCTGGCCCTGGTGGTGGGTGACGGTGCCTGGCCCTGGTCGTGAGTGACGGTGCCTGGCCCTGGTGGTGGTGACGGTGCCTGGCCCTGGTGGTGGTGACGGTGCCTGGCCCTGGTAGTGGTGACGGTGCCTGGCCCTGGTGGTGGTGCCTGGCCCTGGTGGTCGTGACGGTGCCCGGCCCTGGTGGTCGTGACGGTGCCTGGCCCTGGTGGTGGTGCCTGGCCCTGTTGGTGGTGACGGTGCCTGGCCCTGGTGGTAGTGACGGTGCCTGGCCCTGGTGGTAGTGACGGTGCCTGGCCCTGGTGGTGGGTGACGGTGCCTGGCCCTGGTGGTGGGTGGTAGTGCCTGGCCCTGGTGGTGGGTGGTAGTGCCTGGCCCTGGTGGTGGGTGGTAGTGCCTGGCCCTGGTGATGGTGACGGTGCCTTGACCTGGTGGTGGGTGGTGGTGCCTGGCCCTGGTGGAGGGTGGTGGTGCCTGGCCCTAGTGGTGGTGACGGTGCCTGGCCGTGGTGGTGGTGGTGACGGTGCCTGGCCCTGGTGGTGGGTGACGGTGCCTGGCCCTGGTGGTGGGTGACGGTGCCTGGCCCTGGTGGTGGGTGACGGTGCCTGGCCCTGGTGGTGGGTGGTAGTGCCTGGCCCTGGTGATGGTGACGGTGCCTGGACCTGGTGGTGGGTGGTTGTGCCTGGCCCGGGTGGAGGGTGGTGGTGCCTGGCCCTGGTGGTGGGTGACGGTGCCTAGCTGTGGTGGTGGTGCCTGGCCGTGGTGGTGGTGCCTGGCCGTGGTGGTGGGTGACGGTGCCTGGCCCTGGAGGTGGGTGACGGTGCCTGGCCCTGGTGGTGGGTTGTGGTGCCTGGCCCTGGTGGTGGTGACGGTGCCTGGCCCTAGTTGTGGTGACGGTGCCTGGCCGTGGTGGTGGTGACGGTGCCTGGCCGTGGTGGTGGTGACGGTGCCTGGCCCAGGTGGTGGGTGGTAGTGCCTGGCCCTGGTGGTGGGTGGTAGTGCCTGGCCCTGGTGGTGGGTGGTAGAGCCTGGCCCTGGTGATGGTGACGGTGCCTGGACCTGGTGGTGGGTGGTGGTGCCTGGCCCTGGTGGAGGGTGGTGGTGCCTGGCCCTGGTGGTGGGTGACGGTGCCTAGCCGTGGTGGTGGTGCCTGGCCGTGGTGGTGGTGCCTGGCCCTGGTGGTGGGTGACGGTGCCTGGCCCTGGTGGTGGGTTGTGGTGCCTGGCCCTGGTGGTTGTGACGGTGCCTGGCCCTGGAGGTGGGTGACGGTGCCTGGCCCTGGTGGTGGGTTCTGGTGCCTGGCCCTGGTGGTGGTGACGGTGAATGGCCCTAGTTGTGGTGACGGTGCCTGGCCCTGGTGGTGGTGACAGTGCCTGGCCGTGGTGATGGTGACGGTGCCTGGCCCTGGTGGTGGGTGGTGGTGCCTGGCCCCGGTGGTGGTGCCTGGCCCTGGTGGTGGTGCCTGGCCCTGGTGGTGGGTGACGGTGCCTAGCCGTGGTGGTGCTGCCTGGCCCTGGTGGTGGTGCCTGGCCCTGGTGGTGGGTGACGGTGCCTGGTACTGGTGGTGGGTGACGGTGCCTGGCCCTGGTGGTGGGTGACGGTGCCTAGCCCTGGAGGTGGGTGACGGTGCCTGGTCCTGGTGGTGGGTGACGGTGCCTGGCCCTGGTGGTGGGTGACGGTGCCTGGCCCAGGTGGTGGGTGACGGTGCCTGGCCCTGGTGGTGGTGACGGTGCCTGGCCCTGGTGGTGGTGACGGTGCCTGGCCCTGGTGGTGGTGACGGTGCCTGGCCCTGGTGGAGGGTGGTGGTGACTGGCCCTGGTGGAGGGTGGTGGTGCCTGGCCCTGGTGGTGGTGACGGTGCCTGGCCCTGGTGGTGGGTGACGGTGCCTGGCCCTGGTGGTGGTGACGGTGCCTGGCCCTGGTTGTGGTGACGGTGCCTGGACCCGGTGCTGGTGGTGACGGTGCCTGACCCTGGTGGAGGGTGGTGGTGCCTGACCCTGGTGGTGGTGACGGTGCCTGGCCCTGGTGGTGGTGACGGTGCCTGGCCCTTGTGGTGGTGACGGTGCCTGGCCCTGGTGGTGGTGACGGTGCGTGGCCCTGGTGGAGGGTGGTGGTGCCTGGCCCTGGTGGAGGGTGGTGGTGCCTGGCCCTGGTGGTTGTGACGGTGCCTGGCCCTGGTGGTGGGTGACGGTGCCTGGCCCTGGTGGTGGTGACGGTGCCTGGCCCTAGTGGAGGGTGGTGGTGCCTGGCCCTGGTGGAGGGTGGTGGTGCCTGGCCCTGGTGGTGGTGACGGTGCCTGGCCCTGGTGGTGGGTGACGGTGCCTAGCCGTGGTGGTGGAGCCTGGCCCTGGTGGTGGTGACGGTGCATGTCCCTGGTGGTGGGTGACGGTGCCTAGCCGTGGTGGTGGTGCCTGGCTCTGGAGGTGGGTGACGGTGCCTGGCCCTGGTGGTGGTGCCTGGCCCTGGTGGTGGTGACGGTGCCTGGTCCTGGTGGTGGGTGACGGTGCCTGGCCCAGGTGTTGGGTGGTGGTGCCTGGCCCTGGTGGTGGATGGTGGTGTCTGGCCGTGGTGGTGGGTGGTGGTGCCTGGCCCTGGTGGTGGGTGGTGGTGCCTGTCCCTGGTGGTTGGTGGTGGTGCCTGGCCCTGGTGGTGGGTGACGGTGCCTGAACCTGGTGGTGGGTGACGGTGCCTGGCCCTGGTGGTGGGTGACGGTGCCTGGCCCAGGTGTTGGGTGACGGTGCCTGGCCCTGGTAGTGGGTGACGGTGCCTGGCCCAGGTGGTGGGTGACGGTGCCTGGCCCTGGTGGTGGGTGACGGTGCCTGGCCCAGGTGGTGGGTGACGGTGCCTGGCCCTGGTGGTGAGTGACGATGCTTGGCCCTGGTGGTGGGTGACGGTGCCCGGCCCAGGTGGTGGGTGACGGTGCCTGGCCCTGGTGGAGGGTGGTGGTGCCTGGCCCTGGTGGTGGGTGGTGGTGCCTGTCCCTGGTGGTGGGTGGTGGTGCCTGGCCCTGGTGGTGGGTGGTGGTGCCTGGCCCTGGTGGTGGGTGGTGGTGCCTGTCCCTGGTGGTGGGTGACGGTGCCTGACCCTGGTGGTGGTGACGGTGCCTGGCCCTGGTGGTGGTGACGGTGCCTGGCCTTGGTGGTGGGTGGTGGTGCCTGGCCCTGGTGGTGGGTGGTGGTGCCTGTCCCTGGTGGTGGGTGACGATGCCTGACCCTGGTGGTGGTGACGGTGCCTGGCCCTGGTGGTGGTGACGGTGCCTGGCCCTGGTGGTGGTCACGGTGCCTGAACCTGGTGGTGGGTGACGGTGCCTGGCCCTGGTGGTGGGTGGTGGTGCTGGCCCTGGTGGTGGGTGGTGGTGCCTGGCCCTGGTGGTGGGTGGTGGTGCCTGGCCCTGGTGGTGGGTGGTGGTGCCTGGCCCTGGTGGTTGTGACGGTGCCTGGCCCTGGTGGTAGTGACGGTGCCTGGCCCTGGTGGTGGGTGGTGGTGCCTGGCCCTGGTGGTGGGTGGTGGTGCCTGGCCCTGGTGGTGGATGGTGGTGTCTGGCCCTGGTGGTGGGTGGTGGTGCCTGGCCCTGGTGGTGGGTGGTGGTGCCTGGCCCTGGTGGTGGGTGGTGGTGCCTGGCCCAAGTGGTGGGTGGTGGTGCCTGGCCCTGGTGGTGGTGACGGTGCCTGAACCTGGTGGTGGGTGACGGTGCCTGAGCCTGGTGGTGGGTGGTGGTGCCTGGCCCTGGTGGTGGTGGTGCCTGGCTCTGGTGGTGGTGAGGGTGCCTAGCCCTGGTGTTGGTGAGGGTGCCTGGCCCTGGTGGTGGGTGACGGTGCTTGGCCCTGGTGGTGGGTGGTGGTGCCTGACCCTGGTTGTGGGTGGTGGTGCCTGGCCCTGATGGTGGGTGACGGTGCCTGGCCCTGGTGTAGGGTGACGGTGCCTGGCCCTGGTGGTGGGTGACGGTGCCTGGCCCTGGTGGTGGTGACGGTGCCTTGCCCTGGTCGTGGGTGACGGTGCCTGGCCCTGGTGGTGGTGACGGTGCCTGGCCCTGGTGGTGGTGACGGTGCCTGGCCCTGGTGGTGGTGACGGTGCCTGGCCCTGGTGGTGGTGCCTGGCCCTGGTGGTCGTGACGGTGCCTGGCCCTGGTGGTCGAGACGGAGCCTGGCCCTGGTGGTGGTGACGGTGCCAGGCCCTGGTGGTGGTGACGGTGCCTGGCCCTGGTGGTAATGATGGTGCCTGGCCCTGGTGGTGGTTGGTGGTGCCTGGCCCTGGTGGTGGGTGACGGTGCCTGGCCCTGGTGGTGGGTGACGGTGCCTGGCCCTTCTGGTGGTTGACGGTGCCTGGCCCTGGTGGTGGGTGGTTGTGCCTGGCGCTGGTGGTGGGTAGTAGTGCCTGGCCCTGGTGATGGTGACGGTGCCTGGACCTGGTGGTGGGTGGTGGTGCCTGGCCCTAGTGGTGGTGACGGTGCTTGGCCGTGGTGGTGGTGACGGTGCCTGGCCCTGGTGGTGGGTGGTGGTGCCTGGCCCTGGTGGTGGTGCCTGGCCCTGATGGTGGGTGACGGTGCCTAGCCGTGGTGGTGGTGCCTGGCCCTAGTGGTGGTGCCTGGACCTGTTGGTGGGTTGTGGTGCCTGGCCCTGGTGGTGGGTGACGGTGCCTGGCCCTGGTGGTGGTGCTTGGCCCTGGTGGTGTGTGACGGTGCCTGGTACTCGTGGTGGTGACGGTGCCTGGCCCTGATGGTGGTGACGGTGCCTGGCCCTGGTGGTGATGCCTGGCCCTGGTGGTGGTGACGGTGCCTAGCCGTGGTGGTGGTGCCTGGCCTTGGTGGTGGTGCCTGGCCCTGGTGGTGGGTGACGGTGCCTTGCCCTGGTGGTGGGTGACGGTGCCTGGCCCAGGTGGTGGGTGACGGTGCCTGGCCTTGGTGGAGGGTGGTGGTGCCTGGCCCTGGTTGTGGTGACGGTGCCTGGTCCTGGTGGTGGTGACGGTGCCTGGCCCTGGTGGTGGTGACGGTGCCTGGCCCTGGTGGAGGGTGGTGGTGCCTGGCCCTGGTGGTGGTGCCTGGCCCTGATGGTGGTGACGGTGCCTGGTCCTGGTGGTGGGTGACGGTGCCTGGCCCTGGTGGTGGTTGACGGTGCCTGGCCCTGGTGGTGGGTGACGGTGCCTGGTCCAGGTGGTGGGTGACGGTGCCTGGCCCTGGTGGTGGGTGGTGGTGCCTGGTCCTGGTGGAGGGTGGTGGTGCCTGGCCCTGGTGATGGTGACGGTGCCTGGTCCTGGTGGTGGGTGACGGTGCCTGGCCCTGGTGGTGGGTGACGGTGCCTGGCCTTGGTGGTGGGTGACGGTGCCTGGTCCAGGTGGTGGGTGACGGTGCCTGGCCCTGGTGGTGAGTGACGATGCTTGGCCCTGGTGGTGGGTGACGGTGCCCGGCCCAGGTGGTGGGTGACGGTGCCTGGCCCTGGTGGAGGGTGGTGGTGCCTGGCCCTGGTGGTGGGTGGTGGTGCCTGTCCCTGGTGGTGGGTGGTGGTGCCTGGCCCTGGTGGTGGGTGGTGGTGCCTGGCCCTGGTGGTGGGTGGTGGTGCCTGTCCCTGGTGGTGGGTGACGGTGCCTGACCCTGGTGGTGGTGACGGTGCCTGGCCCTGGTGGTGGTGACGGTGCCTGGCCTTGGTGGTGGGTGGTGGTGCCTGGCCCTGGTGGTGGGTGGTGGTGCCTGTCCCTGGTGGTGGGTGACGATGCCTGACCCTGGTGGTGGTGACGGTGCCTGGCCCTGGTGGTGGTGACGGTGCCTGGCCCTGGTGGTGGTCACGGTGCCTGAACCTGGTGGTGGGTGACGGTGCCTGGCCCTGGTGGTGGGTGGTGGTGCTGGCCCTGGTGGTGGGTGGTGGTGCCTGGCCCTGGTGGTGGGTGGTGGTGCCTGGCCCTGGTGGTGGGTGGTGGTGCCTGGCCCTGGTGGTTGTGACGGTGCCTGGCCCTGGTGGTAGTGACGGTGCCTGGCCCTGGTGGTGGGTGGTGGTGCCTGGCCCTGGTGGTGGGTGGTAATGCCTGGCCCTGGTGGTGGATGGTGGTGTCTGGCCCTGGTGGTGGGTGGTGGTGCCTGGCCCTGGTGGTGGGTGGTGGTGCCTGGCCCTGGTGGTGGGTGGTGGTGCCTGGCCCAAGTGGTGGGTGGTGGTGCCTGGCCCTGGTGGTGGTGACGGTGCCTGAACCTGGTGGTGGGTGACGGTGCCTGAGCCTGGTGGTGGGTGGTGGTGCCTGGCCCTGGTGGTGGTGGTGCCTGGCTCTGGTGGTGGTGAGGGTGCCTAGCCCTGGTGTTGGTGAGGGTGCCTGGCCCTGGTGGTGGGTGACGGTGCTTGGCCCTGGTGGTGGGTGGTGGTGCCTGACCCTGGTTGTGGGTGGTGGTGCCTGGCCCTGGTGGTGGGTGACGGTGCCTGGCCCTGGTGTAGGGTGACGGTGCCTGGCCCTGGTGGTGGGTGACGGTGCCTGGCCCTGGTGGTGGTGACGGTGCCTTGCCCTGGTCGTGGGTGACGGTGCCTGGCCCTGGTGGTGGTGACGGTGCCTGGCCCTGGTGGTGGTGACGGTGCCTGGCCCTGGTGGTGGTGACGGTGCCTGGCCCTGGTGGTGGTGCCTGGCCCTGGTGGTCGTGACGGTGCCTGGCCCTGGTGGTCGAGACGGAGCCTGGCCCTGGTGGTGGTGACGGTGCCAGGCCCTGGTGGTGGTGACGGTGCCTGGCCCTGGTGGTAATGATGGTGCCTGGCCCTGGTGGTGGTTGGTGGTGCCTGGCCCTGGTGGTGGGTGACGGTGCCTGGCCCTGGTGGTGGGTGACGGTGCCTGGCCCTTCTGGTGGTTGACGGTGCCTGGCCCTGGTGGTGGGTGGTTGTGCCTGGCGCTGGTGGTGGGTAGTAGTGCCTGGCCCTGGTGGTGGGTGGTAGTGCCTGGCCCTGGTGATGGTGACGGTGCCTGGACCTGGTGGTGGGTGGTGGTGCCTGGCCCTAGTGGTGGTGACGGTGCTTGGCCGTGGTGGTGGTGACGGTGCCTGGCCCTGGTGGTGGGTGGTGGTGCCTGGCCCTGGTGGTGGTGCCTGGCCCTGATGGTGGGTGACGGTGCCTAGCCGTGGTGGTGGTGCCTGGCCCTAGTGGTGGTGCCTGGACCTGTTGGTGGGTTGTGGTGCCTGGCCCTGGTGGTGGGTGACGGTGCCTGGCCCTGGTGGTGGTGCTTGGCCCTGGTGGTGTGTGACGGTGCCTGGTACTCGTGGTGGTGACGGTGCCTGGCCCTGATGGTGGTGACGGTGCCTGGCCCTGGTGGTGATGCCTGGCCCTGGTGGTGGTGACGGTGCCTAGCCGTGGTGGTGGTGCCTGGCCTTGGTGGTGGTGCCTGGCCCTGGTGGTGGGTGACGGTGCCTTGCCCTGGTGGTGGGTGACGGTGCCTGGCCCAGGTGGTGGGTGACGGTGCCTGGCCTTGGTGGAGGGTGGTGGTGCCTGGCCCTGGTTGTGGTGACGGTGCCTGGTCCTGGTGGTGGTGACGGTGCCTGGCCCTGGTGGTGGTGACGGTGCCTGGCCCTGGTGGAGGGTGGTGGTGCCTGGTCCTGGTGGTGGTGCCTGGCCCTGATGGTGGTGACGGTGCCTGGTCCTGGTGGTGGGTGACGGTGCCTGGCCCTGGTGGTGGGTGACGGTGCCTGGCCCTGGTGGTGGGTGACGGTGCCTGGTCCAGGTGGTGGGTGACGGTGCCTGGCCCTGGTGGTGGGTGGTGGTGCCTGGTCCTGGTGGAGGGTGGTGGTGCCTGGCCCTGGTGATGGTGACGGTGCCTGGTCCTGGTGGTGGGTGACGGTGCCTGGCCCTGGTGGTGGGTGACGGTGCCTGGCCCTGGTGGTGGGTGACGGTGCCTGGTCCAGGTGGTGGGTGACGGTGCCTGGCCCTGGTGGTGGGTGGTGGTGCCTGGTCCTGGTGGAGGGTGGTGGTGCCTGGCCCTGGTGGTGGTGACGGTGCCTGGCCCTGGTGGTGGTGACGGTGCCTGGCTCTGGTGGTGGTGACGGTGCCTGGCCCTGGTGGAGGGTGGTGGTGCTGGCCCTGGTGGAGGGTGGTGGTGCCTGGTCCTGGTGGTGGGTGGTGGTGCCTGGCCCTGGTGGAGGGTGGTGATGCATGGCCCTGGTGGAGGGTGGTGGTGCTGGCCCTGGTGGAGGGTGGTGGTGCCTGGTCCTGGTAGTGGGTGGTGGTGCCTGGCCCTGGTGGAGGGTGGTGGTGCATGGCCCTGGTGGTGGTGACGGTGCCTGGCCCTGGTGGAGGGTGGTGGTGCATGGCCCTGGTGGAGGGTGGTGGTGCTGGCCCTGGTGGAGGGTGGTGGTGCCTGGTCCTGGTGGTGGGTGGTGGTGCCTGGCCCTGGTGGAGGGTGGTGGTGCATGGCCCTGGTGGTGGTGACGGTGCCTGGCCCTGGTGGAGGGTGGTGGTGCTGGCCCTGGTGGAGGGTGGTGGTGCCTGGTCCTGGTGGTGGGTGGTGGTGCCTGGCCCTGGTGGAGGGTGGTGGTGCATGGCCCTGGTGGTGGTGACGGTGCCTGGCCCTGGTGGTGGGTGGTGGTGCCTGGCCCTGGTGGTGGGTTATGGTGCCTGGCCCTGGTGGTGGTGGTGCCTGGCCCTGGTGGTGGTGACGGTGCCTGGCCCTGGTGGTGGGTGACGGAGCCTGGCCCTGGTGGTGGTGACGGTGCCTGGCCCTGGTGGTGGTGACGGTGCCTGGCCCTGGTGGAGGGTGGTGGTGTCTGGCCCTGGTGGAGGGTGGTGGTGCCTGGCCCTGTTGGAGGGTGGTGGTGCCTGGCCCTGGTGGTGGTGACGGTGCCTAGCCCTGGTGGTGGTGACGGTGCCTGGCCCTGGTGGAGGGTGGTGGTGCCTGGTACTGGTGGTGGTGACGGTGCCTGGCCCTGGTGGTGGTGACGGTGCCTGGCCCTGGTGGTGGGTGACGGTGCCTGGCCCTAGTGGGGGTGACGGTGCCTGGCCCTGGTGGTGGTGACGGTGCCTGGCCCTGGTGGGGGTGACGGTGCCTGGCCCTGGTGGTAATGACGGTGCCTGGCCCTGGTGGAGGGTGGTGGTGCCTGGCCCTGTTGGAGGGTGGTGGTGCCTGGCCCTGGTGGAGGGTGGTGGTGCCTGGCCCTGGTGGTGGTGACGGTGCCTGGCCCTGGTGGTGGTGACGGTGCCTGGCCCTGGTGCTGGGTGGTGGTGCCTGGCCCTGGTGGTGGTGATGGTGCCTGGCCCTGGTGGTGGGTGACGGTGCCTGGTATTTGTGGTGGTGACGGTGCCTGGCCCTGATGGTGGTGACGGTGCCTGGCCCTGGTGGTGATGCCTGGCCCTGGTGGTTGTGCCTGGCCTTGGTGGTGGTGCCTGGCACTGGTGGTGGGTGACGGTGCCTGGCCCTGGTGGTGGGTGACGGTGCCTGGCCCAGGTGGTGGGTGACGGTGCCTGGCCTTGGTGGAGGGTGGTGGTGCCTGGCCCTGGTTGTGGTGACGGTGCCTGGCCCTGGTGGTGGTGACGGTGCCTGGCCCTGGTGGTGGTGACGGTGCCTGGCCCTGGTGGGGGTGACGGTGCCTGGCCCTGGTGGTGGTGACGGTGCCTGGCCCTGGTGGAGGGTGGTGGTGCCTGGCCCTGGTGGTGGTGCCTGGCCCTGGTGGTGGTGACGGTGCCTGGTCCTGGTGGTGGGTGATGGTGCCTGGCCCTGGTGGTGGGTGACGGTGCCTGGCCCTGGTTGTGGTGACGGTGCCTGGCCCTGGTGGTGGGTGGTGGTGCCTGGCCCTGGTGGTGGGTGGTGGTGCCTGGCCCTGGTGGAGGGCGGTGGTGCCTGGCCCTGGTGGTGGTGACGGTGCCTGGCCCTGGTGGTGGTGACGGTGCCTGGCTCTGGTGGTGGTGACGGTGCCTGGCCCTGGTGGAGGGTGGTGGTGCCTGGCCCTGGTGGAGGGTTGTGGTGCCTGGCCCTGGTGGTGGGTGGTGGTGCCTGGCCCTGGTGGAGGGTGGTGGTGCCTGGCCCTGGTGGTGGTGACGGTGCCTGGCCCTGGTGGTGGTGACGTTGCCTGGCCCTGGTGGTGGGTGACGGTGCCTGGCCCTGGTGGTGGTGACGGTGCCTGGCCCTGGTGGAGGGTGGTGGTGTCTGGCCCTGGTGGTGGTGACGGTGCCTGGCCCTGGTGGAGGGTGGTGGTGTCTGGCCCTGGTGGTGGTGACGGTGCCTGGCCCTGGTGGGGGTGACGGTGCCTGGCCCTGGTGGAGGGTGGTGGTGTCTGGCCCTGGTGGAGGGTGGTGGTGCCTGGCCCATTTGGAGGGTGGTGGTGCCTGGCCCTGGTGGAGGGTTGTGGTGCCTGGCCCTGGTGGTGGTGACGGTGCCTAGCCCTGGTGGTGGTGACGGTGCCTGGCCCTGGTGGAGGGTGGTGGTGCCTGGTACTGGTGGTGGTGACGGTGCCTGGCCCTGGTGGTGGTGACGTTGCCTGGCCCTGGTGGTGGGTGACGGTGCCTGGCCCTGGTGGGGGTGACGGTGCCTGGCCCTGATGGTGGTGACGGTGCCTGGCCCTGGTGGGGGTGACGGTGCCTGGCCCTGGTGGTAATGACGGTGCCTGGCCCTGGTGGAGGGTGGTGGTGCCTGGCCCTGTTGGAGGGTGGTGGTGCCTGGACCTGGTGGAGGGTGGTGGTGCCTGGCCCTGGTGATGGTGACGGTGCCTGGCCCTGGTGGTGGTGACGGTGCCTGGCCCTGGTGGTGGGTGGTGGTGCCTGGCCCTGGTGGTGGTGGCGGTGCCTGGCCCTGGTGGTGGTGACGGTGCCTGGCCCTGGTGGTGGGTGACGGTGCCTGGCCCTGGTGGTGGTGACGGTGCCTGGCCCTGGTGGTGGTGACGGTGCCTGGCCCTGGTGGTGGGGACGGTGCCTGGCCCTGGTGGTCGTGACGGTGCCTGGATCTGGTGGTGGGTGACGGTGCCTGGCCCTAGTGGTGGGTGACGGTGCCTGGACCTGGTGGTGGGTGACGGTGCCTGGCCCTGGTGGTGGTGACGGTGCCTGGCCCTGGTGGTGGGTGACGGTGCCTGGCCCTGGTGGTGGTGACGGTGCCTGGCCCTGGTGGTGGGTGGTGGTGCCTGGCCGTGGTGGTGGGTGACGGTGCCTGGCCCTGGTGGTGGTGACGGTCCCTGGCCCTGGTGGTGGGTGGTGATGCCTGGCCCTGGTGGTGGGTGGTGGTGCCTGGCCCTAGTGGTGGGTGGTGGTACCTGGCCCTGGTGGAGGGTGGTGGTGTCTGGCCCTGGTGGTGGGTGGTGGTGCCTGGCCCTGGTGGTGGGTGGTGGTGCCTGGCCCTGGTGGTGGGTGGTGGTGCCTGGCCCTGGTGGTGGGTGGTGGTGCTTGGCCCTGGTGGTGGGTGGTGGTGCCTGGCCCTGGTGGTGGTGACGGTGCCTGGCCCTGGTGGTGGGCACGGTGCCTGGCCCTGGTGGTGGGTGACGGTGCCTGACCCTGGTGGTGGTGACGGTGCCTGGCCCTGGTGGTGGGTGGTGGTGCTTGGCCCTGGTGGTGGGTGGTGGTGCCTGGCCCTGGTGGTGGGTGACGGTGCCTGGCCCTGGTGGTGGGTGACGGTGCCTGGCCCTGGTGGTGGGTGACGGTGCCTGGCCCTGGTGGTGGTGACGGTGCCTTGCCCTGGTGGTGGGTGACGGTGCCTGACCCTGGTGGTGGTGACGGTGCCTGGCCCTGGTGGTGGTGACGGTAACTGGCCCTGGTGGTGGTGACGGTGCCTGGCCCTGGTGGTGGGTGGTGGTGCTTGGCCCTGGTGGTGGGTGGTGGTGCCTGGCCCTGGTGGTGATGACGGTGCCTGGCCCTGGTGGTGGTGACGGTGCCTGGCCCTGGTGGTGGTGATGGTGCCTGGCCCTGGTGGTGGTGACGGTGCCTGGCCCTGGTGTGGGTGGTGGTGCCTGACCCTGGTGGTGGTGACGGTGCCTGGCCCTGGTGGTGGGTGGTGGTGCCTGACCCTGGTGGTGGTGACGGTGTCAGGCCCTGGTGGTGGGTGACGGTGCCTGGCCCTGGTGGTGGGTGACGGTGCCTGGCCCTGGTGGTGGGTGACGGTGCCTGGCCCTGGTGGTGGGTGACGGTGCCTGGCCCTGGCAGCGTCCGCCAGTGAGCAGTGCTCAATACGGTGGACACATTCCTGGTGGGAGGTGTGGCTGGGGGCGAGTGTCAGCAACAGTGTGGGGGTCCGCGGCGCGGCACCAGTCCACAGTGCAGCGCCGGAGCCCCGCGCCTCCCCGGACATGTTCCGCTGGTTCAGTGCTCCGGGCTTCCTCAACTTCTTCGGAAAGGCTCCATGGAAAAGGTTAGGAGTGTGAGTGGTGAGCCCAGTGTAGGGGGCACGGGGGCGTGCGGGGAGTGCTGGGTGTACACACCCCAGAGTGAGGGTGCATGAGGGGGGAGTGCTGGGTGTACACACCCCAGAGTGAGGGTGTATGAGGGGGGGAGTGCTGGGTGTACACACCCCAGAGTGAGGGTGTATGAGGGGGGGAGTGCTGGGTGTACACACCCCAGAGTGAGGGTGTATGAGGGGGGGAGTGCTGGGTGTACACACCCCAGAGTGAGGGTGTATGAGGGGGGGAGTGCTGGGTGTACACACCCCAGAGTGAGGGTGTATGAGGGGGGGAGTGCTGGGTGTACACACCCCAGAGTGAGGGTGTATGAGGGGGGGAGTGCTGGGTGTACACACCCCAGAGTGAGGGTGTATGAGGGGGGGAGTGCTGGGTGTACACACCCCAGAGTGAGGGTGTATGAGGGGGGGGAGTGCTGGGTGTACACACCCCAGAGTGAGGGTGTATGAGGGGGGGAGTGCTGGGTGTACACACCCCAGAGTGAGGGTGTATGAGGGGGGGAGTGCTGGGTGTACACACCCCAGAGTGAGGGTGTATGAGGGGGGGAGTGCTGGGTGTACACACCCCAGAGTGAGGGTGTATGAGGGGGGGAGTGCTGGGTGTACACACCCCAGAGTGAGGGTGTATGAGGGGGGGAGTGCTGGGTGTACACACCCCAGAGTGAGGGTGTATGAGGGGGGGAGTGCTGGGTGTACACACCCCAGAGTGAGGGTGTATGAGGGGGGGAGTGCTGGGTGTACACACCCCAGAGTGAGGGTGTATGAGGGGGGGAGTGCTGGGTGTACACACCCCAGAGTGAGGGTGTATGAGGGGGGGAGTGCTGGGTGTACACACCCCAGAGTGAGGGTGTATGAGGGGGGAGTGCTGGGTGTACACACCCCAGAGTGAGGGTGTATGAGGGGGGGAGTGCTGGGTGTACACACCCCAGAGTGAGGGTGTATGAGGGGGGGAGTGCTGGGTGTACACACCCCAGAGTGAGGGTGTATGAGGGGGGGAGTGCTGGGTGTACACACCCCAGAGTGAGGGTGTATGAGGGGGGAGTGTGAGGGGTGGATGACCTCTGCCCTACACGTACTCTCACACGGTGCCTGACACACAGGTATTTGTAATATATATTTCTCACTAAGTGTCGCAAGTCAGAACTGAGGAAGATTTATGTGTTGTACATGTGTGGTGGAGTGTAGGGGGGGGGGTGGCTGCCATGGCTCCTGGCGCGTGTCGTGTGACGGATACATTAAACTATTGGTGTTTGTCGCCGCACTCGTGTCCACTCGCATTGCTTAAGGCCGTCTTGGAATGTGTTCACATACATATAATTAACTGAAGTTCATCATCATCAAGTGTTTCGTCTTGGAGACGTTACCGGCTGCCTGTACCGTCTTGGAGACGTTACCGGCTGCCTGTACCGTCTTGGAGACGTTACCGGCTGCCTGTACCGTCTTGGAGACGTTACCGGCTGCCTGTACCGTCTTGGAGACGTTACCGGCTGCCTGTACCGTCTTGGAGACGTTACCGGCTGCCTGTACCGTCTTGGAGACGTTACCGGCTGCCTGTACCGTCTTGCCTCGCTGTGTGTGGGCGGGTTACCACCTTGTTAATGTCCACCAACACTAACATTCTGACGGAGTATATATATATATATATATATATATATATATATATATATATATATATATATATATATATATATATATATATATATATATATATATAATATATATAATGGTGTAGGAGGACGGAGGCGGTACTGGCATGGCGACGCGTGTTGCATCACTCTCACGTGGCAACAGTTGCCTGTGACGATGCAAAGTAACACAATAAATTTGTTTACTTTTCGTTTTCTTTCTTCTTTACTGAGGCAAATATCAAAACAAAGTTCCTCACAAACTTTGTTTTGACCTTTGCCTCAGACAGCTTAGGGAAGACGTCTTGAAGGTAACTGAAAAAAGCAGACTTATGACACAATGTGTTTCATAAGTCTGCTCTAGGTAAGGTGTCGGCAACCTCCGAATACCTTCAAGACGACTTCCCTAAACTGTCTTAAGCAAAACGCGCCTGACAGCTGGGTGGACAGCGCTTCGGATTCGTAGTCCTGAGGTTCCAGGTTCGATACCCAGTTTAGGCGGAGACAAATGGGCAAAAGTTTATTTCACACTGATGCCCCCTGTTACCTAGCAGTAAATACGTACCTGGGAGTTAGACAGCTGCTACGGGGTGCTTCCTGGGGTGTGTAACAAACAGGAGGCCTGGTCGAGGACCGGGCCGCGGGGACGCTAAGCCCCGAAATTATCTCAGGATAAGGGCAAAGCCTTGTATTTAAACCTGGCAGATGAAGTCCGCAGAGTTATTGTCATGCGTCTCGCCCATATGACTAACCATGCTGTGTGATGGGGATGTTTAGCCTCATGTAGCTAGCTTTTTGACACTGTACTCTCCTTCATATAGTCTAGGGCAGCTGCACAAATGCACATGTACCTAATGTATTAATAACAAAAATTGCGGCTACTGAACATATTGCCCCGATTGATTGTTTTTTTATTGTTGCCGCCGGAGACGGCTAGTTTATTGTGCACCCCATACCCATCCTGAGAGCGGTAGCGACCAAGTATTACAGAGGGCACAAAAGGTCTTTATCAGACCTCATCTTCGATTATTACATAAACAATTTCATCTATCCTTCACACCTTATAGATACAATGTCAGCTAGTTACAGAGAAAGTGCTATTACAAGAGCTACATATTTACAGTAAGTCATCATACATTAATGATAGGTCTTGTCGTTAATACATAATAGTTTGGCCAATGGGGATATTACAGAGTCATAGGGGAGCTTCTGTTTATTATTAGTCTTCACAATACACTACTTGTTTCTTCATCTCATATGTCGTTCATCTACTGGAAGCGAAATATGGATACAGTGCAAGGATTTCAGGTAATTTATCCATGGTAATAAGATAGGTTGCCATATCTTATAGCGTGAGCTTAGATTTATCTCTAAAAGGCTCAATTTTACAACAATCCAAGATATAGTGTTCGAGTGTGTGTCCCTGTCTTTGTCCACACACTTTACACTTTACTTCATCTAGATCCCTATACAAGCCGAACTGCCAGAGATACTTGTAGCCAAGTCTTATACGAGCTGTGATAACATCTGTTAGTCTACTGACTTTGTTACTTGCCCCATACACACGTTTTACTTCACACATTTCATTGTGATGAACAATGTGATGAACATTGTGATGAACAATGGACCTGCTAGTTCCAGTTTGCACTGTTCTACTTTCTTCAAATCCATCCAAGAGTTCTCGTCTAATGACACTTTTAAGGGACCTATTTGATAACTCAAGATTCCGTTTAATACTGTCTTTATTTACTGAAGCCTTAGCAAGGGCGTCAACTTTGTCATGTTCCTGCATGCCAATGTGAGAAGGAATCCACAACATTTTTATATTTACCCTGTATGACTAACCATCCTGCGAGATGGGGGCTTATAGTATCACTGCTACCTTATTCACTTTTGTGTTCATTATGATATTTTCATAATGTACCCAGTTTCCCAGTACACACTACCTATCACATGGTCCTATGATAGGGCCCAGTGATAGATATATATGACTAACCATCCTGTGTGATGGGGATTTTTTGGACACACTGTCAAAAAAATCCTCATGTCGATGAGGATTTTGGACAACGGACGATGAGGATGAGGACACCGGCTCCCCAGTGCCGACCGGCACTGGGGAGCCGGTCGGCCGAGCGGACAGCACACTGGACTTGTGATCCTGTGGTCCTGGGTTCGATCCCAGGCGCCGGCGAGAAACGATGAGCAGAGTTTCTTTCACCCTGATGCTCCTGTTACCTAGCAGTAAATAGGTACCTGGGTGTTAGTCATCGGTCACGGGCTGCTTCCTGGGGGTGGAGGCCTGGTCGAGGACCGGGCCGCGGGGACACTAAAGCCCCGAAATCATCTCAAGATAACCTACCTAATGTGTTAATAAACAAAATGTAGCTACCTTCCTGCACTCTCCTCTCCCGCCCTCTCCACCCACACATCTCTACACCCCCATACCACCCACACCCACACCTCCGCCCATACCACCCACACCCACACCCACATCTCCGCCCATACCACCCACACCCACACCCACACCCACATCTCCGCCCATACCACCCACACCCACATCTCCACCCACACCCACACCCACATCTCCGCCCATACCAGCCACACCCACATCTCCGCCCATAACACCCACACCCACATCTCCGCCCATACCACCCACACCCACATCTCCGCCCATACCACCCACACCCACATCTCCGCCCATACCACCCACACCCACATCTCCGCCCATACCACCCACACCCACATCTCCGCCCATACCACCCACACCCACATCTCCGCCCATACCACCCACACCCACACCTCCGCCCATACCACCCACACCCACACCCACATCTCCGCCCATACCACCCACACCCACACCCACATCTCCGCCCATACCACCCACACCCACACCCACATCTCCGCCCATACCACCCACACCCACACCCACATCTCCGCCCATACCACCCACACCCACACCCACATCTCCGCCCATACCACCCACACCCACACCCACATCTCCGCCCATACCACCCACACCCACACCCACATCTCCGCCCATACCACCCACACCCACACCCACATCTCCGCCCATACCACCCACACCCACATCTCCGCCCATACCACCCACACCCACACCCACATCTCCGCCCATACCACCCACACCCACATCTCCGCCCATACCACCCACACCCACACCCACATCTCCGCCCATACCACCCACACCCACATCTCCGCCCATACCACCCACACCCACACCCACATCTCCGCCCATACCACCCACACCCACATCTCCGCCCATACCACCCACACCCACACCTCCGCCCATACCACCCACACCCACACCCACATCTCCGCCCATACCACCCACACCCACACCTCCGCCCATACCACCCACACCCACACCCACATCTCCGCCCATACCACCCACACCCACATCTCGGCCCATACCACCCACACCCAAACCCACACCTCCGCCAATACCACCCACACCCACACCTCCGCCCATACCACCCACACCCACACCCACATCTCCGCCCATACCACCCACACCCACATCTCCGCCCATACCACCCACACCCACACCCACATCTCCGCCCATACCACCCACACCCACACCCACATCTCCGCCCATACCACCCACACCCACACCCACATCTCTGCCCATACCAGCCACACCCACACCCACATCTCCGCCCATACCACCCACACCCACACCCACATCTCCGCCCATACCACCCACACCCACACCCACATCTCCGCCCATACCACCCACACCCACACCCACATCTCCGCCCATACCACCCACACCCACATCTCCGCCCATACCACCCACACCCACACCAGCATCTCCGCCCATACCACCCACACCCACACCCACATCTCCGCCCATACCACCCACACCCACACCCACATCTCCGCCCATACCACCCACACCCACACCCACATCTCCGCCCATACCACCCACACCCACACCCACATCTCTGCCCATACCAGGCACACCCACATCTCCGCCCATACCACCCACACCCACACCAGCATCTCCGCCCATACCACCCACACCCACACCCACATCTCCGCCCATACCAGCCACACCCACACCCACATCTCCGCCCATACCAGCCACACCCACACCCACATCTCCGCCCATACCACCCACACCCACATCTCCGCCCATACCACCCACACCCACACCCACATCTCCGCCCATACCACCCACACCCACACCCACATCTCTGCCCATACCAGCCACACCCACATCTCCGCCCATACCACCCACACCCACACCAGCATCTCCGCCCATACCACCCACACCCACACCCACATCTCCGCCCATACCACCCACACCCACACCCACATCTCCGCCCATACCACCCACACCCACATCTCCGCCCATACCACCCACACCCACATCTCCGCCCATACCACCCACACCCACACCCACATCTCTGCCCATACCAGCCACACCCACATCTCCGCCCATACCACCCACACCCACATCTCCGCCCATACCAGCCACACCCACACCCACATCTTGGCCCATACCACCCACACCCACACCCACATCTCCGCCCATACCACCCACACCCACATCCACATCTCCGCCCATACCACCCACACCCACACCCACATCTCCGCCCATACCACCCACACCCACACCCACATCTCCGCCCATACCACCCACACCCACACCCACATCTCCGCCCATACCAGCCACACCCACACCCAGATCTCCGCCCATACCACCCACACCCACATCTCCGCCCATACCAGCCACACCCACACCCACATCTCCGCCCATACCACCCACACCCACACAAACATCTCCGCCCATATCACCCACACCCACATCTCCGCCCATACCACCTACACCCACATCTCCGCCCATACCACTCACACCCACATCTCCGCCCATACCACCCACACCCACACCTCCGCCCATACCAGCCACACCCACATCTCCGCCCATACCACCCACACCCACATGTCCGCCCATACCAGCCACACCCACACCCACATCTCCGCCCATACCACCCACACCCACACCCACATCTCCGCCCATACCACTCACACCCACATCTCCGCCCATACCACCCACACCCACATCTCCGCCCATACCACCCACACCCACATCTCCGCCCATACCACCCACACCCACATCTCCGCCCATACCAGCCACACCCACACCCACATCTTCGCCCATACCACCCACACCCACATCTCCGCCCATACCACCCACACCCACACCCACATCTCCGCCCATACCACTCACACCCACATCTCCGCCCATACCAGCCACACCCACACCCACATCTCCGCCCATACCACCCACACCCACATCTCCGCCCATACCACCCACACCCACACCCACATCTCCGCCCATACCACCCACACCCACACCCACATCTCCGCCCATACCACTCACACCCACATCTCCGCCCATACCAGCCACACCCACACCCACATCTCCGCCCATACCACCCACACCCACATCTCCGGCCATACCACCCACACCCACATCTCCGCCCTAACCACTCACACCCACACCTCCGCCCATACCACCCACACCCACACCTCCGCCCATACCACCCACACCCACATCTCCGGCCATACCACCCACACCCACACCTCCGCCCATACCACCCACACCCACATCTCCGCCCATACCACCCACACCCACATCTCCGCCCATACCACCCACACCCACATCTCCGGCCATACCACCCACACCCACACCTCCGCCCATACCACCCACACCCACATCTCCGCCCATACCACCCACACCCACATCTCCGCCCATACCACCCACACCCACACCCACATCTCCGCCCTAACCACTCACACACGAACTATGTAAACAAAAAGATTCAATACAAAATAAATATATTTCTCAGCATCCAACGACTGGCTATTGAATATCCTTACACACGTCTTGAGTGACAGACAGATATTGTTATTAGCGTTCAGTTATGATACCAAGATGAACTGGTATCATAATTGATACCTAAATAATTAGTCTTGTCAGTCGTGCAGTTAACAGCCACCTGCGCTGGTCGTGGGTGACGAGCGTTTGTATCGTAGGCACAGTATTTAGAGGGTCCCGGGGTGGGAGTTCGATCCAATTGAATAAAGTTTCCATATATTCTCATGGGTATTGAAATCTATTCCCCTTGTACATGAGGTAGATTTGTGCATTGAGTTCGTGCAATCAGAAAATTTAAAGGCTTCTATATATATTGTATATTTTATATACATATTTATATGTGTATATATATATATATATATATATATATATATATATATATATATATATATATATATATATATATATATATATATATATATACATATATATATATATATATATATATATATATATATTATTAAATATGACCGAAAAAGTAAGATTAATAATTCTAACACGAATTTTCTCAATCTTTCGTACATTACGCTTCACTGTTGGAGGTAAATCAAAAATCACTTCTCCAAAATTCATTTTTATTTCTAGTCTGACGCGACACGGGCGCGTTTCGTAAAACTTATTACATTTTCAAAGACTTCACAAATACACAACTGATTAGAACTTACGTCTCTCTGATATTATATCTACATTTGAGTGAGGTGGGAAGGATGATGTGGCATTAACACAAGACAGAACAGGGGATATTAATAGGGTATTAAAAGTATCAACACAAGACAGAACAGAAACAATGGGTATTGAATAGAAGTGTTTGTAGAAAGCCTATTGGTCCATATTTCTTGATGCTTCTATATTGGAGCGGAGTCTTGAGGTGTCTAGAATATAGTTGTGCAATAATTGGCTGTTGATTGCTGGTGTTGACTTCTTGATGTGTAGTGCCTCGCAAACGTCAAGCCGTCTGCTATCGCTGTATCTATCGATGATTTCTGTGTTGTTTACTAGGATTTCTCTGGCGATGGTTTGGTTGTGGGAAGAGATTATATGTTCCTTAATGGAGCCCTGTTGCTTATGCATCGTTAAACGCCTAGAAAGAGATGTTGTTGTCGTGCCTATATACTGGGTTTTTTGGAGCTTACAGTCCCCAAGTGGGCATTTGAAGGCATAGACGACGTTGGTCTCTTTTAAAGCGTTCTGCTTTGTGTCTGGAGAGTTTCTTATGAGTAGGCTGGCCGTTTTTCTGGTTTTATAGTAAATCGTCAGTTGTATTCTCTGATTTTTGTCTGTAGGGATAACGTTTCTATTAACAATATCTTTCAGGACCCTTTCCTCCGTTTTATGAGCTGTGGAAAAGAAGTTCCTGTAAAATAGTCTAATAGGGGGTATAGGTGTTGTGTTAGTTGTCTCTTCAGAGGTTGCATGGCGTTTCACTTTCCTTCTTATGATGTCTTCGACGAAACCATTGGAGAAGCCGTTGTTGACTAGGACCTGCCTTACCCTACAGAGTTCTTCGTTGACTTGCTTCCATTCTGAGCTGTGGCTGAGAGCACGGTCGACATATGCGTTAACAACACTCCTCTTGTACCTGTCTGGGCAGTCGCTGTTGGCATTTAGGCACATTCCTATGTTCGTTTCCTTAGTGTACACTGCAGTGTGGAAACCTCCGCTCTTTTCCATGACTGTTACATCTAGAAAGGGCAGCTTCCCATCCTTTTCCATCTCGTAAGTGAAACGCAGCACGGAACTCTGCTCAAATGCCTCCTTCAGCTCCTGCAGATGTCTGACATCAGGTACCTGTGTAAAAATGTCGTCAACATACCTGCAGTATATGGCCGGTTTCAAGTTCATGTCGACTAAGACTTTTTGCTCGATGGTGCCCATGTAGAAGTTTGCAAACAGGACACCTAGGGGAGAACCCATGGCGACCCCATCTACTTGCTTATACATGTGCCCATCCGGGCTCAAGAAGGGTGCCTCTTTAGTACAAGCTTGGAGTAGTTTCCTCAGAATATTTTCTGGTATGTCAAAAGGAGTACTGGCTGGATCACGATACACTCTGCCGGCTATCATCCCGATTGTCTCGTCCACAGGTACGTTGGTAAACAGCGATTCTACGTCCAACGAGGCTCTTATCCCTGTGGCCCGTGTGTCCCACAGTAAGTCAACAAATTCCTTTGGAGACTTCAGGCTGAAGGCGCAAGGAACATAAGGAGTCAGCAGGCCGTTGAGTCGCTTCGCCAGTCTGTACGTGGGTGTGGGTATCTGGCTAATGATTGGCCGAAGTGGGTTTCCAGGCTTGTGTGTCTTGACATTTCCATACGCATATCCAGGTTTATATTCCCCAATGATCTTTGGCAGGTGGAGTCCGGATTTCTTGGCGTTCACAGTTTCGATCAGTTTGTTGACCTTTGCTTTCAATTCGGCTGTAGTGTCCTTCGTTACCCTTTTGAACTTAGTTTGGTCAGAGAGTATGAGGTTCATTTTCGCCAGATATTCGTCTTTTTTAAGAATGACATATATTGGCGACTTGTCACCTCCTGACAACTATCTCCTTGTTCTCACGAAGGCTTTTAGCTGCCGCTTTGAGCTCGGGGGACAGTATGGTGCTTCTGTAATTGCCTCGATTCTTTCCTCCTTCTGCAATAAGTTCAGCTTGTTAGGTATCTTTGGTAGTGACCTTCTTTTGTGTCTCGAGGTCGAATATGTCGTCCAACAGAATTTCCAACTCTACTTTCCGGGCCATCTCACTCGGTCTGGACATAACGTGACAGTTTATGCCCAGATTTAGGAGAGTGACTTGGTCCTCAGTGAGGTTAATTCCTGCAAAGTTCAGGAAGCCATCTCTTGGTCGTGGAATTGCCATAGGTCCTCCATATAATGTTGTTAGTTTCTTGATAATCCTTGTTTCAGTGCTGAGGTGATGTCGGTCTGTGAGGATGTCGAGGTGTTGTTCAATGCGGGTACGGATACTTTCGTCGATGTTGCTATTTCTCCACTCGTTTGTAGCATGAAGTAGTTGCGTTTTGTTGTCTTTGATGTCATTCTTTGCCTTGTATATCTGATCACGAATCAGATCCTGGCGATATTTTATCGTGAAGGCTTCATTCCTTGCTGCTGGGTCGTGCGCTTTAATATTAGTATATTTTGGTAGCAGTCTTTCCTGTAGACATATATTATTAAATATGACTGAAAAAGTAAGATTAATAATTCTAACCCGAATTTTCTCAATCTTTCGTACATTTCTTTTCACTGTTGGAGGTAATTCAAAAATCAATTCTCCAAAATTCATTTTTATTTCTAGTCTGACGCGACACTTGAGCGCGTTTCGTAAAACTTATTACATTTTCAAAGACTTTACACATACACAACTGAATAGAACTTACATATCTCTGATTTGTTTATATCTACATTTGAGTGAGGTGGATGGGGTGAGGTGGTATTTAATAGGGTATTAATTTCATCAACACAAGACAGAACACGAAACAATGGGTATTGAAATGGAAGAGATTGTAGAAAGCCTATTGGTCCATATTTCTTGATGCTTCTATATTGGAGCGGAGTCTTGAGGTGGGTAGAATATAGTTGTGCATTAATTGGCTGTTGATTGCTGGTGTTGACTTCTTAATGTGCAGTGCCTCGCAAACGTCAAGCCGTCTGCTATCGCTGTATCTATCGATGATTTCTGTGTTGTTTACTAGGATTTCTCTGGCGATGGTTTGGTTGTGGGAAGAGATTATATGTTCCTTAATGTCGTTAAACGCCTAGAAAGAGATGTTGTTGTCTTGCCTATATACTGGTTTTTTTGGAGCTTACAGTCCCCAAGTGGGCATTTGAAGGCATAGACGACGTTGGTCTCTTTTAAAGCGTTCTGCTTTGTGTCTGGAGAGTTTCTCATGAGTAGGCTGGCCTTTTTTTGGTTTTATAGTAAATCGTCAGTTGTATCCTCTGATTTTTGTCTGTAGGGATAACGTTTCTATTAACAATATCTTTCAGGACCCTTTCCTCCGTTTTATGAGCTGTGGAAAAGAAGTTCCTGTAAAATAGTCTAATAGGGGGTATAGGTGTTGTGTTAGTTGTCTCTTGTCTCTTCGCGCTGATCAATTTGTCCCCCAATTCCTTCAGGAACTTCAATGCACATTTTCCCCACGAACCGAGGGTCTCCGAGCCGATCGGAACAAAGCTGTAGCAGTGTGCTAGACCTCTGTATTTAATAATTTTCTGCGATTCCCTGAAAGAAGCAGCACCACCGCTTTCACGTGTGCTGTAGTGGAGGTAGGTACTGGCCAGTGTGGCAGCGCACGTGTAGTCCCATACCACTTGCTTACCATCCTTCCAAGGTAGCAAGGTGACCCCATCAGGGCGCTTCTGAGGGTCGTTAGGTCTGGATAAGTGTGGTTCTCTTTGTGCCGGGCAGCGGGCTGTGGCGAGGCTCCTCTTGATGATGTCGTTGACTTCTTCATGTCTTGCAATTTTACCCTGTGATTTACGACATACCAGACCATGACGACCATATTGGTCTGCCATCGCAGTTCCGCAGATGCACCTATGTTCGGTGAGGATGGGGGCGGCAAGGCGAAGGGCAACTCCAATGCAGAGACCGTCATGACTGAGGCGAGTTCCCAGGGCTGCATTGGGCACAGCAAATAAAAAATCCCCGGCGTGGGGTGCTGTTACCGCTAGGAGGCGGGCTTTGTTTTCAGCATCAGCGTTGTCAATCATTGCTGTGACAGTCTTTTCCATTATGGGGCTATCCCAGTGGGCCTGCTTGTGGTCTTTTGGGACGTGTGGTCGGGGTTGAGGGTGTGCAATGGTGTCCCATTGTCTGGCTGCTTCGATGAACGTTTGATCATGAGTTCCCGCTGTCTCTCTCATACGCTCTGGTAGGATCTGCCCTACCAATTCGTTGGCTGCTGTACATGAGGATAAGAATGCTGGAAGTGCTACCTCAGTTGCCTTTCGTATGCCTATCCCTCCAAATCTCACTGGTAGTGTTGCTTGGTCCCACTGACTGTCATCTAAATCTAGGTTGAGCGCCTTCCTGAATATTGACCTGAGGAGCTCATCATATTGATTTAGAAGTGGGTTGCCAAAAGTTGGTGCACACCTTAAGAAGTATGTTAGCCTGGGCAAGGTAAGGCACTTTGTGAGAAGGTAGAGGGCATCGTGGGAGTCCAAGTCCCCAATTCTCTCTTCCATCCTCTTTAGGTCTCTAAACTTTTCGTCAAGGACTGCAGCAATGGCATTGTGGCCCAGAGGTGCTCCGAGTAGTGTGCTGTCGGTAGGTTTAACGACTGAGGCTTCTGGTAGAACTGATTTCACTGCTCTAATGATTACTTCACTAGATGCAATAATTTCGCACTTGGAGGGGCTAAGAACGAGACCCATGGACTCCCCCCGTGTCTTCACCAGCTGTAAGTCTTCTAGCAGGGAATCTTGTGTGCCTGCCAGAGTGCCATCATCCAGGAACCAGATGTTGAGCTCGCTGGACAGTCTGGTTGTAATTTCTCGAACCGCTATGCAAAAGAGGAACGGTGCAAGTGGGTCACCCTGTTGAATTCCCTCTGCTGAGGTGACTTCATGTTTGCCAAACAGGAGGGTTGAGTCTTTGCTGTAGCCTGCTGACACAAACGGGAGAATGCTTGGGCAATGTTCCTGGACTGCAGTGAGGATTGCTTCCCTTTTGACCGAGTTGAAAGCGTTTTTAAAATCTAATTTTACTACTGCCTGGTCTTCAGTAAGAGAGCTAATGTAGGCTCGTGCAGCATGAGCCGCTGCTTCACAGCCTTGGGGGACTCCAAACCCCAGCTGGTTGGGTTGCAGCATGGTGGCTGCTTCCGTTCGGATACTTCTGACAGCAGCCCTTGCAACTAGGCGGCGAAGGGTATTACCAACGGCAATGGGTCTGATTCCTCCCCCCTTCTTTTTGAGGGCACATAGGGATGCACCAAAGAAGAATGGTTTGATTTCATCAGGGATTAACCCGGCGAGGCAGTTGTTGACAAACGTTGTGATTTCTGTCAGGAGCGCTTCTATATAGGAGCATATATATATATATTCTATATAGGATATATATTCTATATCTGTCAGGAGCGCTTCTATATATATTATATATATATATATATATATATATATGTATTATATATATTGTGACGGTAAAGCGTTGGTGTTCGGCTGTTTCAAAAGCTAGGGGCAGGGCCTCGTCACATTATAGAAAAAAAAGAGAAAAGCTGGAGCTTTCGTCTGTAGTAAGGTAATGGGAAGACACACAAACCACAAGTAAATTAACAATGAAATTTTAATTACTTTAGAAAAAACAAGACATGAATAAAGTTAAGCACATAAAATATAAAAGACAAGTCAACAAACAAAATAATATGAATAATCACTGGCAAATGAAAAGTTACGTTAAGACAAGGGAGTTACAGTGATAGCAAAATAAATATTAATGGAGCTGGAATATTGGCTTCAAGCTGCCACCTCCCTTAGTACACGAAAGCCAAGGCTTAGTCTACCAGCGAGAGATGTCAACTGCAAGGAGCACCGAGATATTCTGACGATACTGGAGCACTGCAGCCCAGACATCGACTTGTGGCAGAGGGCGGAGGGCAGGTGCGACGGGACACCAGCCAATCAGCGACAGGCAGGAAAGGACGAGCAGTTTGCTGGTTACGGCGGTGGTAGCTAGCAGGTGTCACTGTGTGCTGGGTACGATTTGCTCTCTGGGCAAAACGTTTGGCGATACTTGCTGGACGTATCTTCTATATTATCTTGTATATTTACGTACTTTGTAGGGAAGAGCAGGCTCAACCTCTCTTGAAAGAGATTATCGTCACAATATATATATCCCATATAACAGGTCCTGATATAAAACGTCAATGACCCCTCACTGTACCATTGCCTGGAGAGGATGGGTTGTCTGGGAGTTAAATAAGTTAAACACCCCAGAATCTAGAGCTATATATATATACATATATATTGTGACGGGAAAATGAAGGAGTGTAGGTGTTCGGCAGTCCTCCTAATGGCTGGTGTCAATGCCTATCACATTAAAGTAAAAAAAAGATCGACTGCTTGGTTGTTGTCTGTGGTAAAGTAAGGGAATACACGCCAAACACATAGTATGAATAATGAAACTTTAATTAAATTGAAAGCAAATTAAAAACAGACAATTCCTTGGCAATGTACAGTGCAAACAAACAAGTCAAAAAATATAACATAAAAATTAAGAACAGGGATGACGTTACTCTATAATATAAAGACAATGAAATAAGCAGGTGCTGAGAATAAAACACTAGCTTGAGAAACATCCACCTGATAGACAGAGCGTATATACGTTAGTTGTTCACAGCTTGAGAGCACAAGATATTCTAACTTCAATGACTGGTTCAAGCCCAGACATCGACTAAGAAGAGGGCGCTGAGGTGCAGAGGTGCAGGTGTGCAGTCGGTAGGTCACCAATCAGAAGCAGGCAGGATGGGAATGGTAGTTTGCTGGTTGATGACGGTGGCGAGCCGGCATGGAGGGAGTGTGGAGTAGGGGGGAGTTTAGGGTACGTTTGCCTCCTGGTCAAAACGTTTTGTGCTACTGGTAGACGTATCTTGAAGGTAGCATCTTATTGTTGTATATATATAAGTAACTTTATGTAGGGAAGAGCAGGTTCAATCTCTCTTGAAAGAGATTATCGTCACAACTCTCCCCGAAGCCTGCTCTAATGGGTGGAGTTACGTCTTCAGATGGTAGAGTGGTAGGTGGAGCTGTCTCTATCTCATAGACTCTGGAGAGGGCATCTGCTATGATGTTGTCAGAACCCTTGATGTAGAAGATCTCCAGGTTGAAATTCTGCAGATACAAAGCCCATCGTAGAAGCCGTTGATTGTTGAATTTAGCTTGCTGCAAGAAGCGTAGGGGATTGTGGTCCGAGTAGATGGTGGTAGACCGAGCAGCTTGTAGGTAAGATGCAAAGTGCTGTAAGTTCAGGACGATGGAGAGTAGCTCCTTTTCGATAGTGCTGTAGTTCTTCTGGTGAGGTTTTAACTTGTAGCTGTAGTAGCTAACAGGTAGAACCTCCTCGCCTCGTTATTGCATCAGGACACCCCCGATGCCGGTACCACTGGCGTCGACATGGAGGATGAAAGGCTTCATGATATCTGGCGAGGCGAGAATGGGATTAGAACAGAGCAGAGATTTAAGTTGTTCAAAAGCAATGGTTTGCTGAATGGTCCAATGATACCGTTGCTTAGGGCTGGTTAAAGTGATCAATGGTGTCGCTACCGTACTTAAACTCTTCACAAACCTACGGTAGTAGGAGGCAGGACCAAGGAAGCGCAGGAGCTGCTTCCTTGTGGTAGGCTGTGGGTAATGCTGGATGGCTTGGGTGTGTATGTTTAACGGAGCTAGGCTGCCACTCCCTATCACATGACCAAGATAACGCACTTTACCTTTAGCAAAGCTGGACTTGCCCAAGTTGATGGTGAGGCCGGCTGTCAGGAGCTTGGTGAACAGTCGTTGCAGCTGGAGCAGATGTTCGCTCCAGGTGTTGGTTGCCACAACGATGTCATCCAAGTAGGCGTAGGTGTTATCCAAGCCCTGGATGACGCGGTTGGCAGCTCGCTGGAAGGTGGCCGGGGCATTACATAGTCCAAATGGAAGGCGTTCATATCTGTAAAGGCCAAAGGGAGTGGTGAAGGCAGATATTTCCTTAGCTCGCTCTGTCAAACACACTTGGTAGTATCCCTTGAGTATGTCTAGCTTCGATAGATACCGAGCATTACCAATGGCGTCAAGGATGTCATCTATTCTAGGTAATGGATAAGCATCCTTGATAGTCACAAGATTCAGTTTCCGGTAATCAGTACACAACCTCACTTTACCTTGCGGTTTCGGCACCAAGATGCAGGGTGAGGCCCAAGGGGACTCACAAGGGGTGGCCAGTCCATGATCCAGGAGGTACTGTACCTCAGCACGCATAACTTCCTTTTTGCTCGGGCTGATTCGGTAGAAAGGTTGACGAATCGGCCAGGTGTCAGGGAGTAGCTGGATGTCGTGCTGAACCACTTTACACTCCTGTGGATCATCGCTGAACAACTTCTCATGTTCCTTGAAGATTCGGATGAGAGAAGCACTATTACTGTCCTGTAAATAGGTATGAAGATCAGTAAGGATTTCCGAGTTGGAAGACACTGACTCAGTGTTAGTGCTTTCGGGAGGAGAAGCAGGGAAGGTCTCACTGTGGAGGTATGGACCTTTAAGTATGGATAATGATACCAACACAGTGGTAGGAGTACCTTGATACTGCTTCAGGAGGTTGACATGGCACAACTGGGTCTTCCGCCGCCTATCTGGAGTCTCAAGAACGTAGTTGTGGTTGTTTCTGCACTCCTTGATGCGGTGGGGTACTGAAAACTTTTTTTTGCAGTGGAGAACCTGGGATAGGAAAATATGCCAACACGAAGTCTCCTGGTTTAAATTTCCTTATGTTGCTGCGTTGGTCAAAATGGGTCTTCATCCTCTCCTGAGCTTTCAATAGGTTGTCATTAGCAAATTTACGTACTCTCTCTAGAATGTGTTTTAAGTTTTGAAGAAACTGGGGCACATTCTGAGGGTCACTGAAGGTGGCATTACATAGAGAGTATTTGAAAGCTTTGAGAGGAGTACGGCACTTACGTCCGTACAGCATCTCATAAGGAGATACTCCTAGAGACTCATTGGGGAGACACATGATGAGGTCAAGTTGTTTATCCCAGTCCTTCAAGGTTTCATTGCAAGATTTCTTTAGGAGTGTTTTAATAGTCTGATGACTAAGTTCAAGAGAACCCTGTGAAGCAGGATGATAGGGGCTGGACAGTACCTGTGTGATGTTGAACTCTTCCAATGTCTTCTTGAAGAGATCCCTGGTGAAGTTGGTGCCACAGTCACTTTGCACCACTCTTGGAAATCCATACTGGGTGAAGATCTTCAATTGGTGTTTCACCACAGTAGCAGCCGTAATGTTCTTTACTGGAACTGCTATGGGGAACCTGGTGGTAGGACACAAGATAGTTAGTATATAGGCGTTGCCAGAACTGGTCCGGGGTAAAGGACCAACACAGTCTATGAGACTGTGGGAAGGTTCCGCAGACACCTGGATAGGAGTCAACGGAGCCTGGGGAATAGAGATGTTAGGTTCACCTGCCATCTGACATGTACGACACTGTTGCACGTAACTTTTGACGTCTTTTACCATACCTGGCCAGTAGTAGCCTTGTCTGATTCCGTGGTAGGTTTTGTTAAAACCATAGTGAGAAAGTGCTCCGTAGGCCAGGTGTAGAATATCGGGCCGTAGGCTGGTGGGAACCACTAGTTGTTCGACATTTGCCCAATCGTCATCCTCCTTCAGCTTACTGGGTCTGTACCTGCGGTAGAGCAACTGATTCTCTAGGAAGAACCCAGGGATACTGTCAGGTTGAGTCTCAGCCTGGAATAATAGTGGTGTTAATGAAGGATCCTCCCACTGTAACTTACGGAACTTCAACATAGTAAGATTTGGAGGTAGATTCTGATGGTCTTGAGGGACAGCGGTTGCAGTAGAGTCAGCTGGTTGCGGTCGTGCAGCTTGTGCACGGGTGGTCACCAAAACCGGAGGAGAAACTTCATCACTTTCTTGGACCTTTGCTGGAACATACTTAAAGATGGGATTATCCACTACAGAGGCACACACCTGGGGTTTGTCCATGATGATCAGGTTGGACGGTTGCAGATCTTCTGCCAAGTCATTGCCCAGGAGAAGTTACACTCCAGGCATAGGAAAAGGCTTTTCCCTGATGGCGACTTGGACTTCACCGGTCACGAAGGGACAATCCAGGTGGACTCTGGCGAGTGGATACGGAGTGGTAGCAGTGAGGTCAGTGATAAGGACGGTTTCCCTGGTGTAGGTGATGTTAGGCACAGCCGATTTCAATATTATTGACTGAAGAGCCGCTGTGTCCCTCAAGATCTTCAATTTGAAACGTCCCTCCGAATCTGTACCGTTGGTAGAGACAGTTCCAGGATACAGGCGTTTGCTGAAGAGAGGAAGATCATTAACAGGAACACCAACATTCATCACAGGCTTACCTGACTTAGGAGGAGTCTGTTTGGGTTTAGGAGTTTCATTGCCTTTGTATTGAGCCTTCCCACATTTATCTATGGTATGTCCATAGAGTTTGCAATACTTACAATACAATTGAGAGCTCGCTTGATCGGCACTCACTTTATCATATCTGTACCAAGACTTCTTACTGGAAGGTGGTTCTGGTGTCAGCCGGTGGATGAGGCTGTAGGTGTCAGCCGACATCGCACATCTGATGTAGTCGGTTTCTTCTTTATCTGCTAGATATAAACGGACGGAAGGGGGAACGTCTCAAGAATTCCTCAACTAGCATGAAGTTGACGAGTTCTGAAAATGTAGAGACATGTGCTGCTTCCAGCCATTTCATGAAATATCTTTTCTTTGTATTGGCAAATTCTAGAAAGGTGGTGGTACTTGCCTTTAGATAATCACGGAATTTTCGTCTGTAGCTTTCGGTGGAGAGAAGGTAGGCGTCCAACACTGCTTGCTGCAGGGTCTGGTAGTCATTCTCAGACGCTAAGGTACTGAGAGTAACTGCAGCTCTACCTGTGAGATGCACTCTGAGAAGGGTAGACCATTGATATGCAGGCCAGCTAAGTTGATTAGCTAGGGTCTTAAAAGTGGTGAAAAATACATCGATCTCAACGAATGGTGGCATTAACTTACTTGCATGGGAGACATTGAAACTTACGGGAAGACTGGCTGTAGCTTGTTGGCGCTGAGTGTGGTGTGTAGTGTCCAACGCGAGTTCTTGTTGATGACATGCTATAGCCATATCGGCTTGCTTCTTATCATGCTCGCGTTGCATCTCCAGGTGACGTTGTCTTGCTTCAAGCTGTACTCGCTCACGCTCTTGGAGTAGGGCCGTCTCTTCTCTCTTTAGGGCCATCTCGCGTTCCTTTAGGGCCACCTCGCGTTCCTTTAGGGCCGCCTCTCTTTCCCTCATTTGTAGAGCTTCTTTTTGTTGCTCCCGCTCGATTTTTGCAAGTTCGAGCTTTAGTTTCATAGTTGCCAGAGCATGTTTATCTGCAATAGAATAATGTTCGTGAGTTTCAGAGTCAATCTTCCCTTCATCTAAGAGGTGATCCATTATTAAATTGTGCAAGTCATTTTTGTTGGCTCCATGGGGAACATCTAGTTGATACTCGTGTGCAAGAGTTTGTAATTCAGTCCTCTTGGTACGAATTAAGTTCCCTATTTCACCTGCTGGATCGTTACGAAAAGCTGGGAGACGAAACATGTTGAAAAATAGCAAATAAATGTACAACGAATATACTTGTGATATGGAAGTGTCAGTAACAGGATAACGTGGCAACTGGTAACTATCCTGTGGAATTTTAATCGTTAACAATTAACGTTAATTTTAGAAGGGTAAATGACTAGTCAATCAAAAGCGCAGGAAATCTTGTACTACGTACTCAATGTAAGAGAATAAGGGCAAGAAAATCCTACTAAATAAATGAAACAGATAGTTTCTAAAACAAATGAAACATTTAATCGTTTTAAAAGTAAATAAAGTAGTCAAAGAATGTAGGCATACCTTGCCGAGTCTCTATAGGACAAAAGCAAGGGTTTTCCCACTAAATGAAATATCATACCTACAGAATTAGCGAACTTTGTGCTCTGAAAAAAGGAAGCTAATTCCCTACCTAAGTACATATCATCATCTCTGACCGACGTGTAGGGGTGCGAGTGTCAACTGGTGACGAGAACTGCTGCTGAGGTCCCAACTCAGCAACGAAGTCCGTGCTAGAGGAACTATGGCCCTCTATCCTCCGTCGGATTGCAGAAGATAGGGTGCTTTGACCCGAAGACAAACCAAAGTACCAGGGTACCAAAATGATCTGTCTGAGATTGAGAAATATCCTAGGGACAAAAGGTGGAAAACACGAGTAATAACACGGAGGGAGGGATGACCAATTAAGAGAATGACTGAGGCCTTCAGTCACCACATAATCCAAAGTTATCTCACACTCACAATATGCTACTCTCGGAATGCACAATACACACAGCACCATATAAATATTAAAAATAATGAAAATATTGAAAAGCAACTGTATCAAAGCCAAGTACACTTGCCAGAAATTGATGTTCTGGTACTAGTACCTGAGTGAGGCTCCTAGGACAGGCCCCCATTTATTGTGACGGGAAAATGAAGGAGTGTAGGTGTTCGGCAGTCCTCCTAATGGCTGGTGTCAATGCCTATCACATTAAAGTAAAAAAAAGATCGACTGCTTGGTTGTTGTCTGTGGTAAAGTAAGGGAATACACGCCAAACACATAGTATGAATAATGAAACTTTAATTAAATTGAAAGCAAATTAAAAACAAAGACAATTCCTTGGCAATGTACAGTGCAAACAAACAAGTCAAAAAATATAACATAAAAATTAAGAACAGGGATGACGTTACTCTATAAAATAAAGACAAAATGAAATAAGCAGGTGCTGAGAATAAAACACTAGCTTGAGAAACATCCACCTGATAGACAGAGCGTATATACGTTAGTTGTTCACAGCTTGAGAGCACAAGATATTCTAACTTCAATGACTGGTTCAAGCTCTGACATCGACTAAGAAGAGGGCGTTGAGGTGCAGAGGTGCAGGTGTGCAGTCGGCGGGTCACCAATCAGAAGCAGGCAGGCTGGGAATGGTAGTTTGCTGGTTGATGACGGTGGAGAGCCGGTGTGGAGGGAGTGTGGAGTAGGGGGGAGTTTAGGGTACATTTGCCTCCTGGTAGACGTATCTTGAAGGTAGCATCTTATTGTTGTATATGTATATACATATACAATCAGTCTTATTGTATATATGTATATATATATATATATATATATATATATATATATATATATATATATATATATATATATATATATATATATATATATATATGTATATGAGAGAATCTATAGCAGAGAATATATAGCAGTGAGAATCCACAAGGTCTTCTCTGAACACTATTTATTTTCTTCTTCGAGGATGTGGGTCCCTTTAATTAAACCAGTGGTGGTACCCCTTTATATATATATATATATATATATATATATATATATATATATATATATATATATATATATATATATATATATATATATTAAATATTTCGTTGAAAACGACAGAAAGTTTTAGATTTATGATTTTGGCGCGAATCTTCTCGATATTCCTTATGTTTTTCTTCACTGAAGCAGGAGGATTAAAAATTAACACTCCAAAGTTCATTTTTACTTCTTATTTGGGTCTGACGCCGAGTGATGCGTTTCGTAATGTCTCACGTCACATTCTCAAAGACATATTCTTTTGTTTTAGCACCTGTTTTATTCTCTAATGGTGAGGTGGTTGGTGACATGAATGAATGACATACATTGGGTATTAATGGGGTCCTATAAAATGGGATCCTGTATAATGGGATAGTAAATTAAGACTGTGACATGTTGGTAGTTTATGTTCTGGTTGCTGCCGTTCCTGTTGCACGGTCATTCTCTCCAGCTTCTGCATTGGCCCGGGGTCTTGAAGTGGGTAGAGTGTAACTGTGTATTAGCTATTGATTGCTCGTCTAGATTTCTTGATATGCAGTGCTTCACTGATGTCTAATCTTCTATTGTCATTGGATCTATCAATTAAATCGGTGTTGCTCGTCAAAATATCTCTGGTGATCGTCTGGTTGTGTGTGAGGCGATTATATGTTCCTTGATGGAGCCCTGTTGTTTGTGTATTGTTAAACGCCTTGAGAGAGGCGTTGTTGTCTTGCCTATATACTGAGTTCGGTGGGGCTGATAGTCCCTAAGTGGGCACGTGAAGGCGTAGACAACGTTGATCTCTTTCAAGGCGTTCTTCTTGGTGTCGGGAGAATTCTTTATAAGCAGGTTGGCGGTTTTTCCTACTCTTATATTGTTAGTTTTATCTTTTGGTTGATGTCAGTTGGGGTAACGTGATCAATGATCTCTTTTAGGCCTCTTTCCTTTGCTTTGTGGGCCGTGGAGAAGAAGTAGTCTCTGTAGAACAATGTTATTGGAAGTCCGGGTATTGTGGTATTAGTTGTTCCGTCGCCTGTTGCACACACGCCACCTTCCTCTTTATTATGTCTTCAACAAAACCACTGGAGAAATCATTGTTGACCAAAATCTGCCTTATTCTACATAACTCCTCATCCACCTGCTTCCACCCAGAGCTGTGAGTGAGAGCTCCGTCGACGTAAGTGTTCACAACACTCCGTTTGTATCTCTCCGGGCCGTCGCTGTCAGCGTTAAGGCAAATTCCTGTATTTGTCTCTTTAGAATATACTACATGATGAAAGCTGCCGCTCCTATCCATGACTGTTACACCTAAGAAGGGCAGCTTACCCCCACTCTCCATCTCATAAGTGAAGTTTAAAACTGAGTTTTGCTCCTAGCTTCCTTCAGCTGCAACAGTCGTTCGGTATCCGGGACTTGTACAAATATGTCGTCGACATACCTGCAGTAGATGACGGGTTTTAGGTCTAAACCGACCAGAACTCTCTGCTCAATAGTTCCCATGTAAAAGTTTGTGAACAAGACACCCAGCGGGGAGCCCATGGCGACGCTGTCCACTTGCTTATACATGTGTCCGTCAGGACTTTAGAAGGGCGCCTCTTTCGTGCAAGCTTCAAGCTGTTTCTTTATGTGCTCTCTGGTGTGTCCAGTGGAGTGCTAGTCGGATCTCGATACACTCTGCCCATCATCATTTCAATAGTCTGGTCCACAGGCACATTAGTGAACAGTGACTCCACGTCCAGGGAGGCTCTTACACCTGCGGCCCGTCATCCTCTCAACATTTCAACGAATTCTTTATGCGACTTAGGCTAAACGCACTCGGTACGTAGGGTGCCAACAGTGAGTTGAGTCGCTTAGCCAGATTGTACGTGGGCGTTGGTATCTGATTGATGATTAGCCTCAGTGGGTTCCCAGGTTTGTGGGTTTTGACGTTTCCATGTGCATAGCCGGGTATGTATTCTCCAGTGATTTTTGATAGGTGAAGTCCGGACCTTTTCGCGTTGAGAGTTTCGATCAGTATGTTTACCTTCGTTTTTAATTCGGCTGTTGTATCCCTCGTGACCCTCAGAAATTTTGGTTGGTCGGAGAGGATAAGGTTCAATTTTGCAATATAGTCATCTCTTTTCAGGATGACGTATATTGGTGACTTGTCGCCTCTCCTCACTACGACGTCCTTGTTATCACAGAGGCTCTTAACTGTCGCCCAGAGCTCCGAGGTCAGTATAGTGCTCCTGTACCTCCCTCGGGTCTTCCCTCCGTCCGCGATCCGTTCAGCTTGCAGAGTGTCTTCAGTGGTGACCTTCCTCTGGTTCTCAAGCTCGAATATATCATCTAGTAAGATTTCTAACTCTACTTCCCGGGCCATCTCATTCGGTCTGGACATAACGTGACAGTTTATTCCCAGATTTAAGAGAGTGATTTGGTCTTGGGTGAGGTTGATTCCGGCGAGATTTAAGAGACCATCCCTGGGTTGAGGAACCATGATGGGACCTCTAAATAATGATGTCAATCATTATTGACATAATGATTGATCATCATTATTCGGAGGTCCCATAATAATTCCTCGACCTAGGGATGGTTTCTTAAATCTCGCCGGACTCAACCTCACCCAAGACCAAATCACTCTCTTAAATCTGGGAATCGCCCCACACACCCACACACACATTGTCGCCCGCACACACATACACTTACACGAGTGCCGGCACACACACATACACTGCCCCCCCCCACACACCCACACACACATTGTCGCCCGCACACACATACACTTACACGAGTGCCGGCACACACACATACACTGCCCCCCCCACACACCCACACACACATTGTCGCCCGCACACACATACACTTACACGAGTGCCGGCACACACACATACACTGCCCCCCCCCACACACCCACACACACATTGTCGCCCGCACACACATACACTTACACGAGTGCCGGCACACACACATACACTGCCCCCCCCACACACCCACACACACATTGTCGCCCGCACACACATACACTTACACGAGTGCCGGCACACACACATACACTGCCCCCCCCCCACACACCCACACACACATTGTCGCCCGCACACACATACACTTACACGAGTGCCGGCACACACACATACACTGCCCCCCCCACACACCCACACACACATTGTCGCCCGCACACACATACACTTACACGAGTGCCGGCACACACACATACACTGCCCCCCCCACACACCCACACACACATTGTCGCCCGCACACACATACACTTACACGAGTGCCGGCACACACACATACACTGCCCCCCCCCACACACCCACACACACATTGTCGCCCGCACACACATACACTTACACGAGTGCCGGCACACACACATACACTGCCCCCCCCACACACCCACACACACATTGTCGCCCGCACACACATACACTTACACGAGTGCCGGCACACACACATACACTGCCCCCCCCACACACCCACACACACATTGTCGCCCGCACACACATACACTTACACGAGTGCCGGCACACACACATACACTGCCCCCCCCCCACACACCCACACACACATTGTCGCCCGCACACACATACACTTACACGAGTGCCGGCACACACACATACACTGCCCCCCCCCCACACACCCACACACACATTGTCGCCCGCACACACATACACTTACACGAGTGCCGGCACACACACATACACTGCCCCCCCCACACACCCACACACACATTGTCGCCCGCACACACATACACTTACACGAGTGCCGGCACACACACATACACTGCCCCCCCCCCCACACACACACATACACTGCCCTCCCCCCCCCACACACACATACACTGCCCCCCCCCACACACACATACACTGCCTCCACCTCCCCCCCCACACACACATACACTGCCCCCCCCACACACACACATACACTGCCCCCCCCACACACACACACATACACTGCCCCCAAACCACACACACACACATACACTGCCTCCACCTCCCCCCCCCACACACACATACACTGCCCCCCCCCCACACACACACATACACTGCCCCCCCCCACACACACACATACACTGCCCCCCTCCCCCCCCCCCCACACACACACACAGTGCCGGCACTGGCAACGTTGACAACGAGGCGGGAGGGTCAGGGGGAGCTGGGGTTACTGACACCGTAAAGGTCAACTGACAATTGATTTCTGCAACCTGCATCTTTCACGGCCGTGGCCAGGTTGACTGATCCTCCTCTCATTGTGCTCACACCATCCTTGTTCAGGTGTGTGGCCCTGAGTGACCGTTGTTCAGGTGTGTGGCCCTGAGTGACCGTTGTTCAGGTGTGTGGCCCTGAGTGATCGTTGTTCAGGTGTGTGGCCCTCAGTGATCGTTGTTCAGGTGTGTGGCCCTGAGTGATCGTTGTTCAGGTGTGTGGCCCTGAGTGATCGTTGTTCAGGTGTGTGGCCTTCAGTGATCGTTGTTCAGGTGTGTGGCCCTGAGTGATCGTTGTTCAGGTGTGTGGCCCTGAGTGACCGTTGTTCAAGTGTGTGGCCCTGAGTGATCGTTGTTCAGGTGTGTGGCCCTGAGTGACCGTTGTTCAAGTGTGTGGCCCTGAGTGATCGTTGTTCAGGTGTGTGGCCCTCAGTGATCGTTGTTCAGGTGTGTGGCCCTGAGTGATCGTTGTTCAGGTGTGTGGCCCTGAGTGATCGTTGTTCAGGTGTGTGGCCCTGAGTGACCGTTGTTCAGGTGTGTGGCCCTCAGTGATCGTTGTTCAGGTGTGTGGCCCTGAGTGACCGTTGTTCAGGTGTGTGGCCCTGAGTGACCGTTGTTCAGGTGTGTGGCCCTGAGTGACCGTTGTTCAGGTGTGTGGCCCTGAGTGATCGTTGTTCAGGTGTGTGGCCCTCAGTGATCGTTGTTCAGGTGTGTGGCCCTGAGTGATCGTTGTTCAGGTGTGTGGCCCTGAGTGATCGTTGTTCAGGTGTGTGGCCTTCAGTGATCGTTGTTCAGGTGTGTGGCCCTGAGTGATCGTTGTTCAGGTGTGTGGCCCTGAGTGACCGTTGTTCAAGTGTGTGGCCCTGAGTGATCGTTGTTCAGGTGTGTGGCCCTGAGTGACCGTTGTTCAAGTGTGTGGCCCTGAGTGATCGTTGTTCAGGTGTGTGGCCCTCAGTGATCGTTGTTCAGGTGTGTGGCCCTGAGTGACCGTTGTTCAAGTGTGTGGCCCTGAGTGATCGTTGTTCAGGTGTGTGGCCCTGAGTGATCGTTGTTCAGGTGTGTGGCCCTGAGTGATCGTTGTTCAGGTGTGTGGCCCTGAGTGACCGTTGTTCAGGTGTGTGGCCCTCAGTGATCGTTGTTCAGGTGTGTGGCCCTGAGTGACCGTTGTTCAGGTGTGTGGCCCTGAGTGACCGTTGTTCAGGTGTGTGGCCCTGAGTGACCGTTGTTCAGGTGTGTGGCCCTGAGTGACCGTTGTTCAGGTGTGTGGCCCTGAGTGACCGTTGTTCAGGAGTGGTAGAGTGTTGAAGTGCGAGGATGAACAATCAGCGGGGAGGCGTGACTAGGGGACATTGTTCCCTGGACGCGGGATTGTTCATGATTGTATGGATCACATTCTTGTCTAACTCGAGGTCATCAGTCAACTGCAAGTGTTGCTATTTTGGGGCGGCCAGGGTGTGGCCCACCGCTGACGTCACTAGTGCTGTGGTCAGTGGCGGGCCACAGCACTAGTGACGTCAGTGGTGGCCCACAGCACTAGTGACGTCAGTGGCGGGCCACAGCACTAGTGACGTCAGTGGTGGCCCACAGCACTAGTGACGTCAGTGGCGGGCCACAGCACTAGTGACGTCAGTGGCGGGCCACAGCACTAGTGACGTCAGTGGCGGGCCACAGCACTAGTGACGTCAGTGGTGGCCCACAGCACTAGTGACGTCAGTGGCGGGCCACAGCACTAGTAGTAGTGTAAACCGGGCCAAGTCGTGTCCGTTTTGTTTTTTTCAGCGGACACGACTTGGCCCCATGTTTTTTCGTTGCCCTGCTGAGCCATGCACGGGCATTGCTAATGGTCAATGACGTCATCAACTTACCTGGGGATTAAAAGGCCGGCTCCTGGCCCCATCATTTTTCGTTACCTCAGCGACCCCGTATAGGCATTGCTAATGGTCACCACGAACAGCAACCCAAATGTCATACCGCAATTTTTTGTAGAATCGTACATCTGGCAGCATAGCAGGTGAGCTGAACATAAGAATAAAGGTAACTGCAGAAGTCCTATTGGCCCATACGAGGCTCCTATATATCTCCACCCAATCTCATTCATATTCATGTCCACCCTATGCTTAAAACAACCAAGGGATCCACTTAAGGTATTAGTTTACAATAATAGTTTTAATAAATAGCTGTCATTCTAGTTTTATACACAACAGCAATTATGAAACCCTATAGCTAGATATCGTACTGTAATCCACAAGTAGCTACCACACATCTGGCAGCACAGCGGATTATTGGCTGTGTTAATAGGCTAGTCAACTGTCCTCACATCCATCAAATAGCTATCCAAATGTCGCACCTCAATTCATCCATCTAGCAACTGTGGGAACCGACCTGTGAGATTTATATTTATTTAATTTATATGAATTTATATTTACGTTAATTTATATACTTCGATAGCAATTTGTATAATGATAAGTGGACTGTATTTCTGCAATAATCTCTTAATCTCACAAATCGATCCTCTACACATTAGGGGGGGGTTTAATAGTTTATATATATATGCAGCCAATCAAACTACAAAATTAACTACATACATTGAAGAGGTTCCTTATCTTATAGTACAGCAGGTTAGTCCACCAGGTATAACTAGGGTGTAGACACCAAATTATCCTCTTTGAGGTAGCTTCCATATCACCCAGTAACTGGTGCACAAATCTTGCATCCTCGTCTTGACCTGTCAAAAGTGCGCTAGCTGTGAAGCCAGATACCTATATATGACAAGTATATCAGAGAAAACAGTACATGGAACATGAAGACCTGGCTTAATTACCTTTAGTTTGAGGCTTCCATGTGATCTAACCGGGTCACCCTATATAATGACATTAATGGCCACTAATGATAAATAATGGGTTTCGGAAAGAACACTTAACTTGATTTGTTGACAGCGTGTTGACAGATGGTACACCTTTGGTATCCATAACACTACGTCCAAGTAAAATTAACAGGAGCCGAATTTGCTCCCGTGTGAGCCTCTGGTCTCGTATAACAATGCTGTTTAACACTCCATTCTATTGACGTTACTGGCCGACATTGTCCAGAATGATAGGAGCCGAATTTGCTCCACACGTCTCGGAGGTGACACAACAATGGCTCCCTCCTTCCTCCCTGACGCCTGGCCTACTTTGTCCAGATTTCAGAAAGTGATAGAAGGGTCACATTTACTCTACTTTAATATTGATAATTAAGTTAATTTATATAAGATGTTTTTATGATGGTAAAGTCCAAAGACTAATGTATTTAAGAACAATTCCCAGCAGAATAGCTGGTGAATTATAATAGTATGTGGTGATGATATCCCGTTTTCTATAGACGGTAATTCCACTACAAGTTACGTTTTCTATGGGTAACTTGCTTATACAACAGCAATTATCTGTATGATATATTAAATGGTGTCGGATTTTCCGACAGCAACTTAGCTGGATGCTAGTCACTATATTCATAGGCTAATCATTTCTACACCTCAAAAATAAAAAATCCTAGTTTCTAAACCAACACTCGCAAATACATGCATACATACCTACACATACTCCACAACCTATACATTCATAGTGAATAGCCTAGTTTTTTGCCACCATTTCCCCCATTAATCAGATGTGATTTATGCCATACACAGAAAATACAGCATTTACACGCCAAATATGCCATTTATGCACAAAATATATTATTTACACTCAAAATATACCATCACACAAAAATATGACATTTACATACGAAATATGTCAATTGCACACAAAAATATACCATTTACACAATATTGCATGTACACTCAGAGTATGACATTTACACAAAGTATGGTATTTGCACAAATATATCAAAATGCTTATGCATTTAGACAATCAAAAATGCGCTTTCACTAAAATTCCACAATTCCACATACATAATTTTCACAAAATACTCATGCATTGTCTCATAAACCAAAATACACTTACACCATTAAGGTCTATTTTTTCAGATTACAGAGCTTACACAAAATACACAATTTGCACACAAAAATACAGTTGCACCAGTTCCACGTCAACAAATTAAAAACACAACTTGCATAAATGCACTATTATCACAAAAATTATTATAAAACATGGACGATTATTACACAATTTGTGTAATTATTATACATCTTCGCACAATTAATACAAGAAAACTTGCTATATAATTTCTCGACTTGCACAATGACAATCAATACACAACTGAACAATAGATAACTAGCACATATTCATTAAATACACAACTAAAAAATTTCCACAAATACATATACAATTAATACATACGACTTGCACAAAACAATACACAATTTATAGAAATATAATCAATGCATAATTGCAATAATCATACAACTAATGCAAAATACATAATCTGCACAATTAATACACAAGTATATTAATTGTGCAATATATGTACAAATACAAACACAACCAACTGGGTCAAACAATACACAATTTGCATGATATTTTTCTAAGTATATTTAGGACATTAATTACAATATGCTGAGTTTAACCAACTCCCCAAAAGTCAGAATTTCACATATAAAAAAGGTACATATGACTTCCGATGAGCTCAATATAAAACACATTCATTTTCCATTAATATTTCAACATTATTAGTGCTAAACTATTCATCTAACATATGTCCATTGTGTTTAATGTCTTATTAATACCTTCCTTGTCACATCCTCTCCAATCAGGCCACCCATATATATTTATGCAAACCATCTAACAGACTTATTTGTTCTAGCCTTAGTTATGTTAGGGCAGGTAGGGTTAGGTAAAGTCAGTATTTTCTATGATAATTTTAAGCAAATTTGCTATATCTTATAAAAAATGCATCCTATTAAAACCTAAATTCATCTAAATCTATCAAAAAAAATATACTTATACTACACAAATTTGACTAAATTTAACCTAGCAAAAGCTAAACTAACTAAATATGAGCATCCCATATCCTCACATACAAGCCTATGTCGCCTCTGTCCATACATTACATGAGTTGGCCATATAGCTCGACCCCCCTTTACCTCGAAATTATACTATATATTTAAGGTAGGAATATATTTTCACATATAAACCTAACATTCCCTAATTTAACCCTATACTATAATTTCGAGGTAAAGGGGGTCTAAACCCTTTAGTTATAGGTTAGGATAAGGAAAATTGGGTAAATGGTAATTAAATAGTTTTGGTGAGTTATATCCCTTTCTAACTAAGGTTAGGTTAAGGATGGTTGAGTTGAACTGATGTAGAGAAAATTCCCATTATTATCATATTTTCCATTAACCTCGCTCCCCCCAGGTAATAGAGGTTAGGTTGAGGATGGTTGAATTATGTGAAAAAATATGCTATGAGTATGATGCAATATTGAACCAAGATTCGTGTATCAGAGGTTAGGTCCAGGGAGGTTGGGTTGATGCATAAACAACACCTTCCCATAAATACAATAAATTTGAAGTTAGATAAAGGGAGGTTAGGCCCAGGATGGGTGGGTTGATGCACAAACAACACGTCCTTCCATATTTATGATAAATTTGAAGTTAAATGAAGGGAGGTTAGGTCCAGGACAGTTGGGTTGATGTGTAAAAACAAAACACATACCCAACACTATATCTACAATATTGAACACAGTTCTAAGTTTTAAAGGAGAGGGGCTGTTAGGTCTATATCCAAAACATCACTTTTCTATGAATATGGTTACAATGTTCAACAAAGAACCTAGCAGGTTAGGCACAGTGCGGATAGGTTCATATCCAAAACTTCCGTTTTCGAAGAAAAATAGATAAAATATTCAACAAAGCTCCAAGACTCTTGCAGGTTAGGCACGGGCATTTAGGTTCATATCCAAAAAACATCACTTCTCTGAGTATATGTCGCATCAGAGGTTACCTACCTACCTTGAGGCTACCTTGAGGTGCTTCCGGGGCTTAGTGTCCCCGCGGCCCGGTCGTCGACCAGGCCTCCTGGTTGCTGGACTGATCAACCAGGCTGTTAGACGCGGCTGCTCGCAGCCTGACGTATGAGTCACAGCCTGGTTGATCAGGTATCCTTTGGAGGTACTTATCCAGTTCTCTCTTGAACACTGTGAGGGGTTTGCCAGTTATGCCCCTTATGTGGGAGGTTGGGTCCAGGTTTAGATGGAATGGGTGAAAATGTGGGTAAAATGGGTTTTGGCTGTGCTATGATACACAACATTTAGGCATATTTGGTGGAAATTGTTTCCAATTTGATGGCGATAGCTTAAATTTCCCAAACTTTAATCAAATCTGGTAGGTCAGGGATAGGTAAGGCTATGTAGGGTAGGTTGGAATATGTGAAAACTCGGCTAAAATGGTCTTTGGCTGAGCTATGTAAGAAAACATTTTGGGTATATTGGGTAGAAATTGTCTTAAATTAGGCTGAATTTAGGTGAGTATGCATAAATTTCACGAACTTTATTCAAATCTAGCTTGGGATATGCTAGGTCAGGTTAGGTAAGGTTGTGTAGGGTAAGATGGAATAGGTGAAAACTTGGGTGAAATGAACTTTGGCCATGCTAAGATACAAAACATTTGGGTATATTCGGTGGAAATTGGCTTAAATTAGGTTAAATTTAGGTGGGAAAGGCATAAATTTTGCCAACTATAATCAAATCTGACTTTGGATATGCCAGGAGAGGCTGGGTAGGGTTGTCTAGGGCAGGTTGGAATAGGCGAAAACTCAACTAAAATGAGCTTTGGCCGTGCTATGTTCCAAAACATTTTTGGGTATATTTGGTGGAAATTGTCTTAAATTAGGTAAAATTAATATGGGATAACTTAAATTTCGCCGACTTTAACCAAATCTAGGTTTGGATATGCTAGGTTAGGTTAGGTAAGGTTGCGTAAGGTAGGATGGAATAGGAGAAAATGTAGGTCAAAAAATAGGCATTGGCAATGCTATGATACAGAACATTTGGATATATTTGGTGGGAATTGTCTTAAATTAGGTCAAATTTAGGTGGGAAGAGCTTAAATTTCATCAACTTTAACCAAATCTAGGTTTGGATATGCTAGGTTAGGTTAGGTAAGGTTGCATAGGGTAGGATGGAATAGGAAAAAATGTAGGTAAAAATGGGTTTTGGCAGTGCACAACATTTGGGGATATTTGGTGGGAATTGTCTTAAATTAGGTCGAATTTATGTGGGATAACTTAAATTTCGCCGACTTTAACCAAATCTAGGTTTGGATATGCTAGGATAGGTTAGGTAAGGTTGCGTAGGGTAGGATGGAATAGGAGAAAATGTGGGTAACAATGGGCTTTGGCAGTGTTGTGATACACAACATTTGGGGATATTTGGTGGGAATTGCCTTAAATTAGGTCGAATTTATGTGGGATAGCTTAAATTTCGCCGACTTTAACCAAATCTAGGTTTGGATATGCTAGGATAGGTTAGGTAAGGTTGCGTAGGGTAGGATGGAATAGGAGAAAATGTGGGTAACAATGGGCTTTGGCAGTGTTGTGATACACAACATTGGGGTATATTTGGTGGAAATTGCCTTAAATTAGATTGAATTTAGGTGGCATAGCTTACATTTTACCAACTTGAACTAAATCTAGGTTTGGATATGCTAGGTCAGGTTAGATGAGGTCGTGTAGGGAAGGACATATATATAATATCTTAGGGGTCATGAACTAGCATGTTTATGAAATAGTGTAAATTTTCCTATTTGGGGTTCGAGCTATATGGCCAACTCATGTAATGTATGGACAGAGGTGACATAGGCTTGTATGTGAGGATATGGGATGCTCATATTTAGTTAGTTTAGCTTTTGCTAGGTTAAATTTAGTCAAATTTGTGTAGTATAAGTATATTTTTTTTGATAGATTTAGATGAATTTAGGTTTTAATAGGATGCATTTTTTATAAGATATAGCAAATTTGCTTAAAATTATCATAGAAAATACTGACTTTACCTAACCCTACCTGCCCTAACATGACTAAGGCTAGAACAAATAAGTCTGTTAGATGGTTTGCATAAATATATATGGGTGGCCTGATTGGAGAGGATGTGACAAGGAAGGTATTAATAAGACATTAAACACAATGGACATATGTTAGATGAATAGTTTAGCACTAATAATGTTGAAATATTAATGGAAAATGAATGTGTTTTATATTGAGCTCATCGGAAGTCATATGTACCTTTTTTATATGTGAAATTCTGACTTTTGGGGAGTTGGTTAAACTCAGCATATTGTAATTAATGTCCTAAATATACTTAGAAAAATATCATGCAAATTGTGTATTGTTTGACCCAGTTGGTTGTGTTTGTATTTGTACATATATTGCACAATTAATATACTTGTGTATTAATTGTGCAGATTATGTATTTTGCATTAGTTGTATGATTATTGCAATTATGCATTGATTATATTTCTATAAATTGTGTATTGTTTTGTGCAAGTCGTATGTATTAATTGTATATGTATTTGTGGAAATTTTTTAGTTGTGTATTTAATGAATATGTGCTAGTTATCTATTGTTCAGTTGTGTATTGATTGTCATTGTGCAAGTCGAGAAATTATATAGCAAGTTTTCTTGTATTAATTGTGCGAAGATGTATAATAATTACACAAATTGTGTAATAATCGTCCATGTTTTATAATAATTTTTGTGATAATAGTGCATTTATGCAAGTTGTGTTTTTAATTTGTTGACGTGGAACTGGTGCAACTGTATTTTTGTGTGCAAATTGTGTATTTTGTGTAAGCTCTGTAATCTGAAAAAATAGACCTTAATGGTGTAAGTGTATTTTGGTTTATGAGACAATGCATGAGTATTTTGTGAAAATTATGTATGTGGAATTGTGGAATTTTAGTGAAAGCGCATTTTTGATTGTCTAAATGCATAAGCATTTTGATATATTTGTGCAAATACCATACTTTGTGTAAATGTCATACTCTGAGTGTACATGCAATATTGTGTAAATGGTATATTTTTGTGTGCAATTGACATATTTCGTATGTAAATGTCATATTTTTGTGTGATGGTATATTTTGAGTGTAAATAATATATTTTGTGCATAAATGGCATATTTGGCGTGTAAATGCTGTATTTTCTGTGTATGGCATAAATCACATCTGATTAATGGGGGAAATGGTGGCAAAAAACTAGGCTATTCACTATGAATGTATAGGTTGTGGAGTATGTGTAGGTATGTATGCATGTATTTGCGAGTGTTGGTTTAGAAACTAGGATTTTTTATTTTTGAGGTGTAGAAATGATTAGCCTATGAATATAGTGACTAGCATCCAGCTAAGTTGCTAGATGGATGAATTGAGGTGCGACATTTGGATAGCTATTTGATGGATGTGAGGACAGTTGACTAGCCTATTAACACAGCCAATAATCCGCTGTGCTGCCAGATGTGTGGTAGCTACTTGTGGATTACAGTACGATATCTAGCTATAGGGTTTCATAATTGCTGTTGTGTATAAAACTAGAATGACAGCTATTTATTAAAACTATTATTGTAAACTAATACCTTAAGTGGATCCCTTGGTTGTTTTAAGCATAGGGTGGACATGAATATGAATGAGATTGGGTGGAGATATATAGGAGCCTCGTATGGGCCAATAGGACTTCTGCAGTTACCTTTATTCTTATGTTCAGCTCACCTGCTATGCTGCCAGATGTACGATTCTACAAAAAATTGCGGTATGACATTTGGGTTGCTGTTCGTGGTGACCATTAGCAATGCCTATACGGGGTCGCTGAGGTAACGAAAAATGATGGGGCCAGGAGCCGGCCTTTTAATCCCCAGGTAAGTTGATGACGTCATTGACCATTAGCAATGCCCGTGCATGGCTCAGCAGGGCAACGAAAAAACATGGGGCCAAGTCGTGTCCGCTGAAAAAAACAAAACGGACACGACTTGGCCCGGTTTACACTACTACTAGTGCTGTGGCCCGCCACTGACGTCACTAGTGCTGTGGGCCACCACTGACGTCACAAGTGCTGTGGCCCGCCACTGACGTCACTAGTGCTGTGGGCCACCACTGACGTCACTAGTGCTGTGGCCCGCCACTGACGTCACTAGTGTTGTGGCCCGCCGCTGACGTCACTAGTGCTGTGGCCCGCCACTGACGTCACTAATGCTGTGGCCCGCCACTGACGTCACTAGTGCTGTGGCCCGCCACTGACGTCACTAGTGCTGTTGCCCGCCGCTGACGTCACTAGTGCTGTTGCCCGCCGCTGACGTCACTAGTGCTGTGGCCCGCCACTGACGTCACTAGTGCTCTGGCCCGCCGCTGACGTCACTAGTTCTGTGGCCCGCGGCTGACGTCACTAGTGCTGTGGCCCGCCACTGACGTCACTAATGCTGTGGCCCGCCACTGACGTCACTAGTGCTGTGGCCCGCCACTGACGTCACTAGTGCTGTGGCCCGCTGCAGACGTCACTAGTGCTGTGGCCCGCCTCTGACGTCACTAGTGCTGTGGCCCGCCGCTGACGTCACTAGTTATGTGGCCCGCCGCTGACGTCACTAGTTCTGTGGCCCGCGGCTGACGTCACTAGTTATGTGGCCCGTCACTGACGTCACTAATGCTGTGGCCCGCCACTGACGTCACTAGTGCTGTGGCCCGCTGCTGACGTCACTACTGCTGTGGCCCGCCGCTGACGTCACTAGTTATGTGGCCCGCCGCTGACGTCACTAGTGCTGTGGCCCGCCGCTGACGTCACTAGTGCTGTGGCCCGCCGCTGACGTCACTAGTTCTGTGGCCCGCCGCTGACGTCACTAGTGCTGTGGCCCGCCGCTGACGTCACTAGTTATGTGGCCCGCCGCTGACGTCACTAGTTATGTGGCCCGCTGCTGACGTCACTAGTGATGTGGCCCGCCACTGACGTCACTAGTGCTGTGAGCCACCACTGACGTCACTAGTGCTGTGGCCCGCCACTGACGTCACTAGTGCTGTGGCCCGCCACTGACGTCACTAGTGCTGTGGGCCACCACTGACGTCACTAGTGCTTGGCCCGCCACTGACGTCACTAGTGCTGTGGCCTGCCACTGACGTCACTAGTGTTGTGGCCCGCCGCTGACGTCACTAGTGCTGTGGCCCGCCACTGACGTCACTAATGCTGTGGCCCGCCACTGACGTCAATAGTGCTGTGGCCCGCCACTGACGTCACTAGTGCTGTTGCCCGCCGCTGACGTCACTAGTGCTGTTGCCCGCCGCTGACGTCACTAGTGCTGTGGCCCGTCACTGACGTCACTAGTGCTCTGGCCCGCCGCTGACGTCACTAGTTCTGTGGCCCGCGGCTGACGTCACTAGTGCTGTGGCCCGCCACTGACGTCACTAGTGCTGTGGCCCGCCACTGACGTCACTAGTGCTGTGGCCCGCTGCTGACGTCACTAGTGCTGTGGCCCTCCGCTGACGTCACTAGTGCTGTGGCCCGCCGCTGACGTCACTAGTTATGTGGCCCGCGGCTGACGTCACTAGTTATGTGGCCCGCCACTGACGTCACTAATGCTGTGGCCCGCCACTGACGTCACTAGTGCTGTGGCCCGCTGCTGACGTCACTACTGCTGTAGCCCGCCGCTGACGTCACTAGTTATGTGGCCCGCCGCTGACGTCACTAGTGCTGTGGCCCGCCGCTGACGTCACTAGTGCTGTGGCCCGCCGCTAACGTCACTAGTGCTGTGGCCCGCCGCTGACGTCACTAGTTATGTGGCCCGCCGCTGACGTCACTAGTTATGTGGCCCGCCGCTGACGTCACTAGTGCTGTGGCCCGCCGCTGACGTCACTAGTTATGTGGCCCGCCGCTGACGTCACTAGTTCTGTGGCCCGCGGCTGACGTCACTAGTGCTGTGGCCCACCACTGACGTCACTAATGCTGTGTCCCGCCACTGACGTCACTAGTGCTGTGGCCCGCCACTGACGTCACTACTGCTGTGGCCCGCCGCTGACGTCACTAGTGCTGTGGCCCGCCACTGACGTCACTAGTGCTGTGGCCCTCCGCTGACGTCACTAGTGCTGTGGCCCGCCGCTGACGTCACTAGTTATGTGGCCCGCGGCTGACGTCACTAGTTATGTGGCCCGCCACTGACGTCACTAATGCTGTGGCCCGCCACTGACGTCACTAGTGCTGTGGCCCGCTGCTGACGTCACTACTGCTGTGGCCCGCCGCTGACGTCACTAGTTATGTGGCCCGCCGCTGACGTCACTAGTGCTGTGGCCCGCCGCTGACGTCACTAGTGCTGTGGCCCGCCGCTAACGTCACTAGTGCTGTGGCCCGCCGCTGACGTCACTAGTTATGTGGCCCGCCGCTGACGTCACTAGTTATGTGGCCCGCCGCTGACGTCACTAGTGCTGTGGCCCGCCGCTGACGTCACTAGTTATGTGGCCCGCCGCTGACGTCACTAGTTCTGTGGCCCGCGGCTGACGTCACTAGTGCTGTGGCCCACCACTGACGTCACTAATGCTGTGTCCCGCCACTGACGTCACTAGTGCTGTGGCCCGCCACTGACGTCACTACTGCTGTGGCCCGCCGCTGACGTCACTAGTGCTGTGGCCCGCCACTGACGTCACTAGTGCTGTGGCCCGCCGCTGACGTCACTAGTGCTCTGGCCCGCCGCTGACGTCACTAGTTTTGTGGCCCGCCGCTGACGTCACTAGTGTTGTGGCCCGCCACTGACGTCACTAGTGCTGTGGCCCGCCACTGACGTCACTAGTGTTTTGGGCCACCACTGACGTCACTAGTGCTGTGGGCCACCACTGACGTCACTAGTGCTGTGGCCCGCCACTGACGTCACAAGTGCTGTGGGCCACCACTGACGTCACTAGTTCTGTAGCCCGCCACTGACGTCACTAGTGCTGTGGGCCACCACTGACGTCACTAGTGCTGTGGCCCGCCACTGACGTCACTAGTGCTGTGGGCCACCTTGGTGGGCCGGGGCTGCGGACAGATGTGCCTGGAGGTGCAAAGTGCAGAAGGGACTTCAGCAATTTGAGGATGAATTAAAGAAGCAGGCGGAGGATAATAGACTTCAGAGGAGGTCTCGACCACTGTCAGACGCACCCGCTTCGGCGTTTATCTGCGCTCGCTGCGGGTAGGACTGTCATTCTCGGGTTGGCCTTCACAGCCACAGCAGGCGCTGCATCCAACTAGACTACAACGACTAGACACCCAGGGCACAACTCCATATCCCCCACGGGATTGACGGATGCCAACTGTACTATACTGTTATGATATATGATTTACGAGGTTCAACAAACTGCGAGGCGCTGTGCTAACGATTACTGGCTCCGACTGTTCCAGCATCCAGACTGCGGCCACTGTTGGCAACATAAGAGACATGTACGAAGGGATCAAAAAGGCAACAGGCCCTACACTAAACAGGGCAGCTCCTCTGAAGTTAGCCACTGGAGAGATCATTAAAGACCGTGATCAACAGGTGAATCGCTGGGTGGAACATTACTCCGAACTCTACTCCAGAGAGAACTTGGTCAGTGTAGAGGACTTGGATGCAACACGAGAGCCTGCTCATCATGGAAGAACTTGATCTTGAACCAACTGTGGAAAAAGTTGAGAAAGCAGTGGATTCACTTTCCTCAGGGAAGGCCCCAGGAGACGACGGGATTCCGCCTGAAGTGCTCAAATGTGCTCGTGGAACACTTAAAACTGAGCCTCATGAACGTCTGTGCCAGTGCTGGAGGGAGCCATGTCTTGTGGATCGGTGCCACAAGACATGAGAGATGCAAACATCATCACTCTCTACAAAAATAAAGGTGACAGAAGCGATGTCAACAACTATCGCGGCATCTCCCTCCTCAGCGTCGTCGGCAAACTCTTCGCCAGGGTCGTCTTGGTCAGGCTCCAGATTCTTGCTGAAAGAGTGTACCCAGAGTCACAGTGTGGTTTCCGAGCAGAGATGTCAACCACTGACATAGTGTTCTTCCTGAGACAGCTTCAAGAAAAGTGCAGAGAGCAGAGAAAAGCCTTGTACATCGCATTCATTGACCTTACAAAGGCCTTCGACCTCGTGAGCAGGGACGGACTCTTCAAGATCTTGGCCATAATTGACTGCCCACCCACCGTGAAGAGCTCAGTCCCCCAGGGTCCTGTGCTTGCTCCAGTACTTTTTCTCATCCTCATATCGGACATAGACAAGAACACAACCTATAGCACTGTATCATCCTAAGCAGATGACACTAGGATTTTCATGAGAGTAGACAACATAGAGGACACGGCAAACCTTTAATCAGATGTAGATCAGGTCTTTCTATGGGCTACAGAAAATAATATGGTATTCAACGAGGATAAGTTCCAGCTCATGCGCTACGGAAAAATTGAAAATATAAAAACGGAAACCACGTACAAAACTCAGGCAAATCATAACATAGAACGAAAAGCCAATGTAAAGGATCTGGGTGTACTCATGTCGGAAGACCTTACCTTTAAAGAACACAATAAAGTAGCCGTCACAACTGCAAGAAAAATGACAGGTTGGATAACAAGAACCTTTCACACTAGAGATGCTATACCGATGATGATACTTTTCAAAACGCTTGTGCTCTCTAGAGTGGAGTATTGCTGCACAATGACAGCCCCTTTCAAAGCTGGAGAAATTGCTGACCTGGAGAGCGTGCAGAGATCCTTTACTGCTAGAATCCACTCAGTAAAACATCTAAATTACTGGGACCGACTAAAGAGCCTAAATCTGTACTCCCTTGAGCGCAGGCGGGAGAGATACATAATAATTTACACGTGGAAAATAATTGAGGGGCTGGTCCCAAACCTGCACACAGAAATAACATCACATGAGACCAAAAGACATGGCAGGATGTGCAGAATACCCCCGTTGAAAAGCAGAGGTGCAACAGGTACTCTGAGAGAGAACTCTATCAACATCAGAGGCCCGAGACTGTTCAACACGCTTCCACTACACATAAGGGGCATAACTGGCCGACCCCTCACAGTGTTCAAGAGAGAACTATCAACATCAGAGGCCCGAGACTGTTCAACACGCTTCCACTACACATAAGGGGCATAATTGGCCGACCCCTCACAGTGTTCAAGAGAGAACTGGATAAGCACCTCCAAAGGATACCTGATCAACCAGGCTGTGACTCATACGTCAGGCTGCGAGCAGCCGCGACTAACAGCTTGGTTGATCAGTCCAGCAACCAGGAGGCCTGGTCGACGACCGGGCCGCGGGGACGCTAAGCCCCGGAAGCACCTCAAGGTAAGGTAACCCTACTCAGCATGATACAATCGTTCCACAAGGACATGAAGGAAGGAGTCGTGAACCATTCAACATCAACAGTGGTGTTAAACAGGGGTGTGTTCTTGTTCCAACCCTGTTTGGCATCTTCGCGATCCTCATCAAGCATACCTTTGGAACAACCACAGAGAGCATCTATCTCCGAACAAGATCTGATGGTAAGCTCTATAATCTATCCAGACTCCGAGCAAGCAAAGACGAAAGTACCAGTGCGAATCCTCAGGGAGTTCCTCTTCGCCGACGACGCAGCGATCACCACACACTCAGCAGAAGGCCTGCAGCAGCTACTCAACCGCTTTGCCGCAGCTTGTTCCACATTCGGCCTGGCAATCAGCCTGAAGAAGACACAGGTGATGGGACAAGGCGTCAATGAGCCACCCTGTATAAACATCACAGATTATGTGCTGGAGGCAGTTCACGGGTTTGTGTACCTGGAGTATCACGGGTTTGTGGAGCCGGTCGGCCGAGCGGACAGCACGCTGGACTTGTGATCCTGTGGTCCTGGGTTCGATCCCAGGCGCCGGTGAGAAACAATAGGCAGAGTTTCTTTCACCCTATGCCCATGTTACCTAGCAGTAAAATAGGTACCTGGGTGTTAGTCAGCTGTCACGGGCTGCTTCCTGGGGGTGGAGGCCTGGTCGAGGACCGGGCCGCGGGGACACTAAAATGCCCCGAAATCATCTCAAGATAACCTCAAGATAACCTGGGCTCCACAATCTCAGACACCCTTTCCCTGGACACTGAGCTCAACAGGCGTATCGGGAAGGCCACAACAACACTGGCCAGGCTCACAAAGCACGTTTGGGAAAATGCCAAACTGACAGTACACACCAAGGCACAAGTCTTCATGGCATGTGTGGTGAGTACACTTCTCTACGGCTCGGAATCCTGGACCCTGCGCTCTCACCAGGAGAGACGGCTCAACACCTTTCACATGCGGAACCTGAGACGCATCCTTGACATCACGTGGAAAGACCACATCACCAACAACACAGTACTCGAGAGAACAGGAATCCCTTCAATGTTCACTCTCCTGAAACAGAGACGCATGCGATGGCTGGGACATGTCACACTCATGGAAGATGGCCGCATACCGAAGGATCTCTTGTATGGAGAACTGGCATCAGGAAGGAGACCCACCGGAAGACCTCAGCTGCGTTTCAAAGACGCCTGCAAAGGCAACCTCAAGCAGCTGAACATCGACATCAACACTTGGGAGGCAGCAGCTGCGGACAGATCTGACTGGAGATGTAAAGTGCAGAAGGAATTCCACCAATTCGAGGATGAACTGAAGAGGCCGGCGGAGGATAATAGACTTCAGAGGAGGTCTCGACCACTGTCAGACACACCCGCTTCGGCGTTTATCTGCGCTCGCTGCGGGTAGGACTGTCACTCTCGGGTTGGCCTTCACAGCCACAGCAGGCGCAGCATCCAACTGGACACTTAGGGCACAACTCCATATCCCCACGGGATTGACGGATGCCTACTATGATTTAGAGGTGATGGCCGCACGTATGGATACTGCCTTCAGTTTGGGGGCTTTATCCATGATAAAAGTTTAGGAGAATATTCGTGGGCGTCAGTGATCATTAGAAGACTAGTTATTACAACACAAGTAGCCATCACAATAGATAACCCACAATCATTACAACTACACATTACAGCGAGGCGGTAGACGAGTTCTGTAGTATTGAGTGCTGGAGTAGAGTGGATGAGTACTGGAATAGATTAGTACTGGGTAGATGAGTGCTAGAGTAGATGTGTGTTGGAATAGATGAGTAGAAGGAGATGAGTGTGGGGGGGGGGTGAAGCCGGCTTACCCAGCCTCAGAAGAGGAGGCCGGATAAGCCTCCTTCATCAGTACCGGAGAAATCCCTGTACCGAGCACTAACGCAGCATCCGGTCCTTCAGGAACCGGCGGGAGGCCACGCCGTCACCCCCGCCGGGACACCCGCACCACCAGGAGCACCACCTGCGCCCGGAGATGTCACCCACGCCCGCGGCCTACACGCCCACCTCCGACCCCGACGACCTCAGCTCCTCCTGGCACGACCCCCAGCATCAGCGACTCCGACGACCACGGTCCGCGTCGTACGGCGACCTCTCCGCCAAGAACCGGCCCGCCACCGCTACCCTCAAGAAGCCCAAGGTCAGTCTGGGCTATGTCTATCCAGGAGGCTATCTCTCCCCCCTCACTAGACTATCCTACCAGCCAGGCCAGCTGCCCCTCACTAGACTATCCCACTAGCCAGGCCACCTGCCCTCACCAGACTATCCCACTAGCCAGGCCACTTGCCCTCACCAGACTATCCCACTAGCCAGGCCACTTGCCCTCACCAGACTATCCCACTAGCCAGGCCACTTGCCCTCACCAGACTATCCCACTAGCCAGGCCACTTGCCCTCACCAGACTATCCCACTAGCCAGGCCACCTCCCCCTCACTAGACTATCCCACTAGCCTGGCCACTTGCCCTCACTAGACTATCCCACTAGCCCGGCCACTTGCCCTCACTAGACTATCCCACTAGCCCGGCCACTTGCCCTCACTAGACTATCCCACTAGCCAGGCCACCTGCCCCTCACTAGACTATCCCACTAGCCAGGCCACCTGCCCCTCACTAGACTATCACACTAGCCAGGCCACTTGCCCTCACTAGACTATCCCACTAGCCCGGCCACTTGCCCTCACTAGACTATCCCACTAGCCAGGCCACCTGCCCCTCACTAGACTATCCCACTAGCCCGGCCACTTGCCCTCACTAGACTATCCCACTAGCCAGGCCACTTGCCCTCACTAGACTATCCCACTAGCCCGGCCACTTGCCCTCACTAGACTATCCCACTAGCCCGGCCACTTGCCCTCACTAGACTATCCCACTAGCCAGGCCACCTGCCCCTCACTAGACTATCCCACTAGCCAGGCCACTTGCCCTCACTAGACTATCCCACTTGCCCTCACTAGACTATCCCATTAGCCAGGCCACTTGCCCTCACTAGACTATCCCACTAGCCAGGCCACTTGCCCTCACTAGACTATCCCACTAGCCCGGCCACTTGCCCTCACTAGACTATCCCACTAGCCCGGCCACTTGCCCTCACTAGACTATCCCACTAGCCAGGCCACTTGCCCTCACTAGACTATCCCACTAGCCAGGCCACTTGCCCTCACTAGACTATCCCACTAGCCCGGCCACTTGCCCTCACTAGACTATCCCACTAGCCAGGCCACTTGCCCTCACTAGACTATCCCACTAGCCAGGCCACCTGCCCCTCACTAGACTATCCCACTAGCCAGGCCACCTGCCCCTCACTAGACTATCCCACTAGCCAGGCCACCTGCCCCTCACTAGACTATCCCACTAGCCAGGCCACCTGCCCCTCACTAGACTATCCCACTAGCCAGGCCACCTCCCCCTCACTAGACTATCCCACTAGCCCGGCCACTTGCCCTCACCAGACTATCCCACTAGCCAGGCCACCTGCCCCTCACTAGACTATCCCACTAGCCCGGCCACTTGCCCTCACTAGACTATCCCACTAGCCAGGCCACCTGCCCTCACTAGACTATCCCACTAGCCCGGCCACTTGCCCTCACTAGACTATCCCACTAGCCAGGCCACCTGCCCTCACTAGACTATCTCACTAGCCAGGCCACCTGCCCCTCACTAGACTATCCCACTAGCCAGGCCACCTGCCCTCACTAGACTATCCCACTAGCCAGGCCACCTGCCCCTCACTAGACTATCCCACTAGCCAGGCCACCTGCCCCTCACTAGACTATCCCACTAGCCAGGCCACCTGCCTACCTCCTAACATCTCCCACCAACTTTCCTAAACCAGCCAAGAATGTAAACAAGACCTGTCTAACACCACTGATGTAATAGTACAGTTGAGGAAGGCTTTAACTAACAAGATATTAACATGAGCTTCTCCATCCACACGCTTCCTAACGCCTCTTGCCTTTACCTTAACATGTGTGACTGTGGTGGTGGCCGGACTGCGGTGTGTGGTGGTGGCCGGACTGAGCCAGGTGCTGGACCTGAGCCTGAGGAACGCGGTGGACATGAGCCAGATGACCCGCAGTATGGTGGACCAGCTCATCCTCTCCCGGGACTCACAGTCCGGCTTCAGTGACTATTCCAGTGACTTCACCTCCTCGTCCCCGTCCTCCGTCGGCAGCAAGAGTCCCTTTGATGACTCGGGCGACTCTGAGAACGAGAGCAGGAGGGTGAGTTGCTGTGGTGAGGGGTGTGGTGAGGGGTAGTGTGGTGGGGTGTGGTGTTAGGTGTGGTGAAGGGTGTTAGGTGTGGTGAAGGGTGTGTGGTGTGGTGAGGTGTGGTGAGGGGTAGTGTGGTGGGGTGTGGTGTTAGGTGTGGTGAAGGGTGTGTGGTGTGTTGAGGTGTGGTGAGGGGTAGTGTGGTGGGGTGTGGTGTTAGGTGTGGTGAAGGGTGTGTGGTGTGTTGAGGTGTGGTGAGGGGTAGTGTGGTGGGGTGTGGTGTTAGGTGTGGTGAAGGGTGTGTGGTGTGGTGAGGTGTGGTGAGGGGTAGTGTGGTGGGGTGTGGTGTTAGGTGTGGTGAAGGGTGTGTGGTGTGGTGAGGTGTGTGGGGTGTGTGGTGAGGTGTGAAGTATGGTGTGAGGTGTGGTGAGGGGTGTTAGGTGTGGTGAAGGGTGTGATGGGGTGAATGGGTTTAGTGAGAGGTGTGAGTGAGAGGTTGAGTGAGAGGTGTGGGGTGAGAGGTGTGGGGTGAGAGGTGTGGGGTGAGAGGTGTGGGGTGAGAGGTGTGGAGTGAGAGGTGTGGAGTGAGAGGTGTGGGGTGAGAGGTGTGGGGTGAGAGGTGTGGGGTGAGAGGTGTGGAGTGAGAGGTGTGGGGTGAGAGGTGTGGGGTGAGAGGTGTGGGGTGAGAGGTGTGGGGTGAGAGGTGTGGGGTGAGAGGTGTGGGGTGAGAGGTGTGGGGTGAGAGGTGTGGGGTGAGAGGTGTGGGGTGAGAGGTGTGGGGTGAGAGGTGTGGAGTGAGAGGTGTGGGGTGAGAGGTGTGGGGTGAGAGGTGTGGAGTGAGAGGTGTGGGGTGAGAGGTGTGGGGTGAGAGGTGTGGGGTGAGAGGTGTGGGGTGAGAGGTGTGGGGTGAGAGGTGTGGGGTGAGAGGTGTGGGGTGAGAGGTGTGGGGTGAGAGGTGTGGGGTGAGAGGTGTGGGGTGAGAGGTGTGGGGTGAGAGGTGTGGAGTGAGAGGTGTGGAGTGAGAGGTGTGGGGTGAGAGGTGTGGGGTGAGAGGTGTGGGGTGAGAGGTGTGGGGTGAGAGGTGTGGGGTGAGAGGTGTGGGGTGAGAGGTGTGGAGTGAGAGGTGTGGGGTGAGAGGTGTGGGGTGAGAGGTGTGGGGTGAGAGGTGTGGGGTGAGAGGTGTGGGGTGAGAGGTGTGGGGTGAGAGGTGTGGGGTGAGAGGTGTGGGGTGAGAGGTGTGGAGTGAGAGGTGTGGAGTGAGAGGTGTGGGGTGAGAGGTGTGGGGTGAGAGGTGTGGGGTGAGAGGTGTGGGGTGAGAGGTGTGGGGTGAGAGGTGTGGGGTGAGAGGTGTGGAGTGAGAGGTGTGGGGTGAGAGGTGTGGGGTGAGAGGTGTGGGGTGAGAGGTGTGGGGTGAGAGGTGTGGGGTGAGAGGTGTGGGGTGAGAGGTGTGGGGTGAGAGGTGTGGAGTGAGAGGTGTGGAGTGAGAGGTGTGGGGTGAGAGGTGTGGGGTGAGAGGTGTGGGGTGAGAGGTGTGGGGTGAGAGGTGTGGGGTGAGAGGTGTGGGGTGAGAGGTGTGGGGTGAGAGGTGTGGAGTGAGAGGTGTGGGGTGAGAGGTGTGGGGTGAGAGGTGTGGGGTGAGAGGTGTGGGGTGAGAGGTGTGGGGTGAGAGGTGTGGGGTGAGAGGTGTGGGGTGAGAGGTGTGGAGTGAGAGGTGTGGGGTGAGAGGTGTGGGGTGAGAGGTGTGGGGTGAGAGGTGTGGGGTGAGAGGTGTGGGGTGAGAGGTGTGGGGTGAGAGGTGTGGGGTGAGAGGTGTGGAGTGAGAGGTGTGGGGTGAGAGGTGTGGGGTGAGAGGTGTGGGGTGAGAGGTGTGGGGTGAGAGGTGTGGGGTGAGAGGTGTGACCCAACACAACCTAACCACACCGTTGCCACCCCCGGGACGGACAGGCGCGCCCGTCAACAATGCGACTCCCGCGCCCGTCCCGGAACATCGCCGTCCCCGTCATCACCTCGGCGTCCCGTCCCACCAAGAGGACCTCGTCCCTCCGGTCCTTCATCCCCAGGAACAGGCGGCGACAAGTCGAGGAGGTGTTTACGGGGCCCAAGAATAAAGTCAAGGTACGTTGTTACTGTCCCATATGAGGCAGCTCCTACTGTCCCATATGAGGCAGCTCCTACTGTCCCATATGAGGCAGCTCCTACTGTCCCATATGAGGCAGCTCCTACTGTCCCATATGAGGCAGCTCCTACTGTGCCCTTATGAGGCAGCTCCTACTGTCCCATATGAGGCAGCTCCTACTGTCCCATATGAGGCAGCTAATATTGACCCATGCGAGGCAGCTAATATTGACCCATGCGAGGGAGCTAATATTGACCCATGCGAGGGAGCTAATATTGACCCATGCGAGGGAGCTAATATTGACCCATGCGAGGGAGCTAATATTGACCCATGCGAGGGAGCTAATATTGACCCATGCGAGGGAGCTAATATTGACCCATGCGAGGGAGCTAATATTGACCCATGCGAGGGAGCTAATATTGACCCATGCGAGGGAGCTAATATTGACCCATGCGAGGGAGCTAATATTGACCCATGCGAGGGAGCTAATATTGACCCATGCGAGGGAGCTAATATTGACCCATGCGAGGGAGCTAATATTGACCCATGCGAGGGAGCTAATATTGACCCATGCGAGGGAGCTAATATTGACCCATGCGAGGGAGCTAATATTGACCCATGCGAGGGAGCTAATATTGACCCATGCGAGGGAGCTAATATTGACCCATGCGAGGGAGCTAATATTGACCCATGCGAGGGAGCTAATATTGACCCATGCGAGGGAGCTAATATTGACCCATGCGAGGGAGCTAATATTGACCCATGCGAGGGAGCTAATATTGACCCATGCGAGGGAGCTAATATTGACCCATGCGAGGGAGCTAATATTGACCCATGCGAGGGAGCTAATATTGACCCATGCGAGGGAGCTAATATTGACCCATGCGAGGGAGCTAATATTGACCCATGCGAGGGAGCTAATATTGACCCATGCGAGGGAGCTAATATTGACCCATGCGAGGGAGCTAATATTGACCCATGCGAGGGAGCTAATATTGACCCATGCGAGGGAGCTAATATTGACCCATGCGAGGGAGCTAATATTGACCCATGCGAGGGAGCTAATATTGACCCATGCGAGGGAGCTAATATTGACCCATGCGAGGGAGCTAATATTGACCCATGCGAGGGAGCTAATATTGACCCATGCGAGGGAGCTAATATTGACCCATGCGAGGGAGCTAATATTGACCCATGCGAGGGAGCTAATATTGACCCATGCGAGGGAGCTAATATTGACCCATGCGAGGGAGCTAATATTGACCCATGCGAGGGAGCTAATATTGACCCATGCGAGGGAGCTAATATTGACCCATGCGAGGGAGCTAATATTGACCCATGCGAGGGAGCTAATATTGACCCATGCGAGGGAGCTAATATTGACCCATGCGAGGGAGCTAATATTGACCCATGCGAGGGAGCTAATATTGACCCATGCGAGGGAGCTAATATTGACCCATGCGAGGGAGCTAATATTGACCCATGCGAGGGAGCTAATATTGACCCATGCGAGGGAGCTAATATTGACCCATGCGAGGGAGCTAATATTGACCCATGCGAGGGAGCTAATATTGACCCATGCGAGGGAGCTAATATTGACCCATGCGAGGGAGCTAATATTGACCCATGCGAGGGAGCTAATATTGACCCATGCGAGGGAGCTAATATTGACCCATGCGAGGGAGCTAATATTGACCCATGCGAGGGAGCTAATATTGACCCATGCGAGGGAGCTAATATTGACCCATGCGAGGGAGCTAATATTGACCCATGCGAGGGAGCTAATATTGACCCATGCGAGGGAGCTAATATTGACCCATGCGAGGGAGCTAATATTGACCCATGCGAGGGAGCTAATATTGACCCATGCGAGGCGGATCAACATCACACACCTACAACCTTGCAGTCAATCTCTCTACAATGTTATGTTGTAACGTTCCACAGCTCAACAATCACATTTATTCTATAAATCAACATTTCTGAAATTTCAATCCATTCATTCGTGAACTAACTTAAGGGGAAGATGCACTCCAAGCATAACTGTAGAGCCTTTAACACTCACGCTTCTGGATGAGACTCCTGGTACTCTCACTGGCCCTGTTTCAAGCACCTCTGCACCGCTCTCTTGGTTTTAGAGACAAACTAATCATGTCTTCTAGAATCTAGATCTTTTTCACGTTCGGATTTACTAATGTATCAATAACTGAACCGATTGCTCGTACCTCTAATTTACCTTCCTAAATTTAGAAGTCTAAAATTCTCACCAGTTTAAAAACGTATTTAAAAGTCTATGCATGGCTTCCTCCTGTATTTCTAAATTATTGTTTGAATTCATTACCTGACTTTTTTAGGGTTATGGGCAACGTGGCTAAGGCCCCCCCTCCCCCCTAGTGACCTCCTCCCCCCTAAGGGCTCTCCTCCCCCCTAAGGGCTCCCCCTCCCCCCTAAGAGCTCCCCTCTTCCTGAGGGCCCCCTCCCCCCTAAGGCCCCCCCCCCGGGGTCAAGGTCACCGTGTGTGTGGCAGTTCGTGCTCCTGTTAGTTGGTAATTTTAGTAACCATGTGAACCATCGTTCATGTACTGACGTAATGGACAATTAGACAGTAGAATTTCGTATTATTCACTTCATGGAGTCTGGAAAAATCACGCTAAAAAGCAAAATTCAATATTCCTAGGCCTAATATAGCACATATATATACTATATTAGGCCTCAGAGGGCGTATATTAGACCTAGGAATGTTAGGTTAGGGTTTTATTAGCAACATAAATGCAAAACCTTTTCCGGTTTGTCCAACTTCAACACTACCAGAGTCTACGTTGCGACTGTCCATTAGGTCAACATATGTAGTATAGTGCACAGTGCACATGGTTACTGTAGGTACTGTGCACTCTGGCTGGGCTGAGTGCACAAGAACGGGCCCCCGCCCCCACTACCTCCTCTCCTTCACCATCATTTTAAGAAGAGTTAATGTGTCCTCAACTACACAACGTGTACTTGAGGACAATTACACAATGTATTTCTTTTTTATAACAATACGTCGCTAATGATAGTATTCCTTACATGACAGTTCAACCCAGACATAACTAATATTACTCACTATTGCATTAAATGATAACATTGAGTTAGGCAGAGTGTATGGATGGGGTTGACCAGACCACACACTGGAAGGTGAAGGGACGACGGCGTTTCGGTCCGTCCTGGACCATTCTCAAGTCGACAGTCGACTTGAATGATCCAGGACGGACCGAAACGTCGTCGTCCCTTCAACTTCTAGTGTGTGGTCTGGTCAACATACTTCAGCCACGTTATTGTGACTCCTCGCCTGCATGTGTGGATGGAGACCATCACAGCCAGCGCTTAGTGTCCTCACACATGGCGGCTTCCTCACTCAGCCGCCTTGCTTTATGCCAGGGCTTTACCCACCGGTTATGGTGAGTGTGGGTGCTAGCGATACTGCTTTATGTTGCAATGGTTAATGTCAGTGGTAGAGTTAACCACTTTATGTCACTGGTTAACCCAGAGGTGCGTCAGTAGTAGTGCTCCACCCCATGGAGTCAGGACTCTACATACTATTAATGATGATAATATGACTGCATGTCCCTACAGATCCCTGAGCCTTGCCTGACGTGCGGGAAGGAGCAGAACCCGGAGCGCTTCCATAGCCACCCGTTACACATGCAGAAGTTCAAACCCAAGTCAGAGGACAAGAACAAGAGCAAGCAGCTCAACAAACTCATCGTCACCAAACCCACCGCCCTCAAGTACAAGAGTAAGAGTTTTGATGACGAGAAGAAGAGCTCTGGCAGGAAGAGCAAGTTAAAACCTCCAAACGCAATAAATCTGAAGTCGAGGAGTGTAGAGACGTCGCCTGTGCTCACTAAGAAGGCAGATGCTGCGGAAAAAACTGTGCCTTTAAAGAAATTTATCCAAAATCAAAAGGCTTCCATTGCAAAGGGACAAAAAGACTTTAATATAGAAATATACGGCAGAGACGTTTCCCCTTCTCAACAAAGTGAAAATGGTATCAGTCCGTTATCTCAAAGAAAACGGGAAGTTACTGTGAAACAAAACAAATTGAACAGTGAAAAAAGTGTTAGCCAGCAGAGAGCGTCACATCCCCCTCGTCACATTGGTAAGATCGAGGAGGAGAGTGAAGGTTCGTGTGAGCCTGGCAGTAACTCGGGCTCCCGGGGCGCAGACAGCAGCCAGCCTGGCAGTAACTCGGGCTCCCGGGGCGCAGACAGCAGCCAGCCTGGCAGTAACTCGGGCTCCCGGGGCGCAGACAGCAGCCAGCCTGGCAGTAACTCGGGCTCCCGGGGCGCAGACAGCAGCCAGCCTGGCAGTAACTCGGGCTCCCGGGGCGCAGACAGCAGCCACCCCAGCAGTAACTCGGGCTCCCGGGGCGCAGACAGCAGCCAGCCTGGCAGTAACTCGGGCTCCCGGGGCGCAGACAGCAGCCAGCCCAGCAGCAACAGAGGGAGCACAGCACCCACCATGGTCTGTTACATCTGTGGCCGAGGCTTCGGCAGCAAGTCCCTCTCCATCCACGAGCCCCAGTGCCTCGAGGTGAGCTAAACTAGTCCTCTTATTCTTATTCAACAAGCATTTATCCATCTACTTACTAACCTGTACATCTTCTCTGAAAATTTGCCGGTTTTGTTTACATGTATTAAACGAGCATCCACTACGGACTCACCATAGCCCGTGCTACTTGCAACTTTAGTTCCGAGTAGCTGAATCTAAAACAACAACAACAACAGCCAGCACGAGCATTGAAACTTTCCAATAAAACGTTATTATTTTTTATAAGCAGACTTCTAGTGCATCAGAGCTCATCAATTGCTTAATAAATGTAAACAAAGTCGCTAAAGATCGAGAAAAGATGTTCAGATTCATAAGTCTTTGTTTAACGTTTTGATAAATCCGGCCCCTGGTTCATGTGAGTTACTTGGTCACAAGTGCACTCGCTGGAGCTTAATAAATTCATCTTTACATTCTTTAAGGATCCTGACAAATGTTTCGTATAATACTGAACACTTATTGGGCTTTCATTTTTCAAGTTGTTTATTAATAATATGTCACTCGTCCATCAAGTCAGTACTGGTGCAGAGAGCATCAGCGGTACACCAGTACCCTCCCGGCTTCTCACACACCCAAATGCACGACAAGTGTAAAGGAAACTGAACAACTTAAAAATGTAACTCGTCTGCTACTGTGTTACTCGAGGAGCGAGGCTGTGGTGTCCGGTGGTCCTGGTGCCCCCGGACACACTGCGCGAGGCTGTGGTGTCCGGAGGTCCTCGTGCCCCCGGACACACTGTGCGAGGCTGTGGTGTCCGGTGGTCCTCGTGCCCCTGGACACACTGTGCGAGGCTGTGGTGTCCGGTGGTCCTCGTGCCCCCGGACACACTGTGCGGGGCTGTGGTGTCCGGTGGTCCTCGTGCCCCCGGACACACTGTGCGAGGCTGTGGTGTCCGGTGGTCCTCGTGCCCCCGGACACACTGTGCGAGGCTGTGGTGTCCGGTGGTCCTCGTGCCCCCGGACACACTGTGCAAGGCTGTGGTGTCCGGTGGTCCTCGTGCCCCCGGACACACTGTGCGGGGCTGTGGTGTCCGGTGGTCCTCGTGTCCCCGGACACACTGTGCGGGGCTGTGGTGTCCGGTGGTCCTCGTGCCCCCGGACACACTGTGCGGGGCTGTGGTGTCCGGTGGTCCTCGTGCCCCTGGACACACTGTGCAAGGCTGTGGTGTCCGGTGGTCCTCGTGCCCCCGGACACACTGTGCGAGGCTGTGGTGTCCGGTGGTCCTCGTGCCCCCGGACACACTGTGCGGGGCTGTGGTGTCCGGTGGTCCTCGTGCCCCCGGACACACTGTGCGGGGCTGTGGTGTCCGGTGGTCCTCGTGCCCCCGGACACACTGTGCGGGGCTGTGGTGTCCGGTGGTCCTCGTGCCCCCGGACACACTGTGCGGGGCTGTGGTGTCCGGTGGTCCTCGTGCCCCCGGACACACTGTGCGGGGCTGTGGTGTCCGGTGGTCCTGGTGCCCCCGGACACACTGCGCGAGGCTGTGGTGTCCGGTGGTCCTCGTGCCCCCGGACACACTGTGCGGGGCTGTGGTGTCCGGTGGTCCTGGTGCCCCCGGACACACTGCGCGAGGCTGTGGTGTCCGGTGGTCCTCGTGCCCCCGGACACACTGTGCGGGGCTGTGGTGTCCGGTGGTTCTCGTGCCTGCTTGTTCTCAAGTGTAGTAGCCTGCCTGCTTGGTCTCAACCTGCTTGGTCTCAGCCTGCTTGGTCTCAACCTGCTTGGTCTCAGCCTGCTTGGTCTCAGCCTGCTTGGTCTCAGCCTGCTTGGTCTCAACCTGCTTGGTCTCAACCTGCTTGGTCTCAGCCTGCTTGGTCTCAACCTGCTTGGTCTCAGCCTGCTTGGTCTCAACCTGCTTGGTCTCAGCCTGCTTGGTCTCAGCCTGCTTGGTCTCAGCCTGCTTGGTCTCAGCCTGCTTGGTCTCAATTTGCTTGGTCTCAGCCTGCTTGGTCTCAGCCTGCTTGCTCTCAGCCTGCTTGGTCTCAACCTGCTTGGTCTCAGCCTGCTTGGTCTCAGCCTGCTTGCTCTCAGCCTGCTTGGTCTCAACCTGCTTGCTCTCAGCCTGCTTGGTCTCAACCTGCTTGGTCTCAATTTGCTTGGTCTCAGCCTGCTTGGTCTCAGCCTGCTTGGTCTCAGCCTGCTTGCTCTCAGCCTGCTTGGTCTCAGCCTGCTTGGTCTCAGCCTGCTTGCTCTCAGCCTGCTTGGTCTCAGCCTGCTTGGTCTCAGCCTGCTTGCTCTCAGCCTGCTTGGTCTCAACCTGCTTGGTCTCAATTTGCTTGGTCTCAGCCTGCTTAGTCTCAGCCTGCTTGGTCTCAGCCTGCTTGGTCTCAGCCTTTTTGGTCTCAGCCTGCTTGGTCTCAGCCTGCTTGGTCTCAGCCTGCTTGGTCTCAGCCTGCTTGGTCTCAGCCTGCTTGGTCTCGGCCTGCTTGGTCTCAGCCTGCTTGGTCTCAGCCTGCTTGGTCTCAACCTGCTTGGTCTCAGCCTGCTTGGTCTCAGCCTGCTTAGTCTCAGCCTGCTTGGTCTCAGCCTGCTTGGTCTCAGCCTGCTTGGTCTCAGCCTTTTTGGTCTCAGCCTTTTTGGTCTCAGCCTGCTTGGTCTCAGCCTGCTTGGTCTCAACCTGCTTGGTCTCAGCCTGCTTGGTCTCAGCCTGCTTGGTCTCAGCCTGCTTGGTCTCAACCTGCTTGGTCTCAACCTGCTTGGTCTCAGCCTGCTTGGTCTCAGCCTGCTTGGTCTCAGCCTGCTTGGTCTCAGCCTTTTTGGTCTCAGCCTTTTTGGTCTCAGCCTGCTTGGTCTCAGCCTGCTTGGTCTCAACCTGCTTGGTCTCAGCCTGCTTGGTCTCAGCCTGCTTGGTCTCAGCCTGCTTGGTCTCAACCTGCTTGGTCTCAACCTGCTTGGTCTCAGCCTGCTTGGTCTCAGCCTGCTTGGTCTCAGCCTGCTTGGTCTCAGCCTTTTTGGTCTCAGCCTTTTTGGTCTCAGCCTGCTTGGTCTCAGCCTGCTTGGTCTCAACCTGCTTGGTCTCAGCCTGCTTGGTCTCAGCCTGCTTGGTCTCAGCCTGCTTGGTCTCAACCTGCTTGGTCTCAGCCTGCTTGGTCTCAGCCTGCTTAGTCTCAGCCTGCTTGGTCTCAGCCTGCTTGGTCTCAGCCTGCTTGGTCTCAGCCTTTTTGGTCTCAGCCTTTTTGGTCTCAGCCTGCTTGGTCTCAGCCTGCTTGGTCTCAACCTGCTTGGTCTCAACCTGCTTGGTCTCAACCTGCTTGGTCTCAACCTGCTTGGTCTCAGCCTGCTTGGTCTCAGCCTGCTTAGTCTCAGCCTGCTTGGTCTCAGCCTGCTTGGTCTCAGCCTGCTTAGTCTCAGCCTGCTTGGTCTCTGCCTGCTTGGTCTCAGCCTGCTTAGTCTCAGCCTGCTTGGTCTCAACCTGCTTGGTCTCAGCCTGCTTGGTCTCAGCCTGCTTAGTCTCAGCCTGCTTGGTCTCAACCTGCTTGGTCTCAGCCTGCTTGGTCTCAACCTGCTTGGTCTCAGCCTGCTTGGTCTCAACCTGCTTGGTCTCAGCCTGCTTGGTCTCAGCCTGCTTGGTCTCAGCCTGCTTGGTCTCAACCTGCTTGGTCTCAGCCTGCTTGGTCTCAACCTGCTTGGTCTCAGCCTGCTTGGTCTCAAGTGGAGACTACTTGGGTAGTCTCAAATGTAGCCTACTATCATTAAGATGTCTATTGATCGTCTACGATCACTGCATTATTGATCCTCTACGCAAGCAAAAAGACGATCAATGGTGCGGTGATCATGGTACGGTGTACGTGTAGGGGTGATCCTGGACGTCATGAGTTCGAATCCTGGTCACGCCCCCTGTCCCCTTGTCCTCCCCATTATCCCCCCCCCCACCACTCCCCCATCCCCCTTGTCTTCCCCAGCATCCCTCACTCCTCTTTCCCCGTGTCCACCCCACCATTCTCCACTTCCCCGTCCCCGTGTCCTCCCCACCATTCCCCACTCTCTCGTTTGATGATTTCTCAAATGATCTGATGTTCCCATCAGAAAAATAAGAACATCAAATGATTTAATGTTCCCTTCACTGAAAAACATGAACAGTTTAAAAAAAGAAATAAAAATCAATAAAAAAAATAAAAAAATAAACTTTACTCACGAAATGAACGGTATGTAAACAACGCAGCCTAATTCCAACGCAATGTTACACAAAATAATTAAATAAAAATTGAAATAAATTGAACTCTATGAAAATGCAATTTATCAATGCAGTCGGAAACATTGGAATCGTAACATATTTAGTATAGCGTGTGTTGCTTTTATGTGCAACATATGATTTTATCTGTCACAGAAGGTGGCATGTATATAGTAGGTATATAAAAACACGCACGTATTCGAATGCAACGTTGTGTCATAATTTCAAAGCAATCGGTAAAGTGGTTTCGGAGATTTCCCTCACATGAAAAACACAGTTTAAAAAAAGCATGTCTTTTGTTACCTATCACAGACATAGCACCGGATTGAAGATGGCATGTCAAACGCCTCGTCAGCTTGGTCGACGTCATATCTATGTACTTAGATTGAGGGTTACATCCTTCGTGGGGGCAAGTGTACATGTATACAACGCTTGACTGCTGTAGAGGGTTCTCCGTCGGCTTCGGCCTGTTTATAAGGAGATCGGTAGTCTTCTTTGTTTTATAGAATATGAGTAGGTTTACGTTTTGCTTAGGAGTTGTTTTTTACTCCTTTACGGATTATTTCTTTCATTATTCGTTTTTTTATGTTCACTGTGCATGGTGGATTTATAATATATTTTCATTGGAGGTGTTGTAGTTTATGTTCTTGGTTCAGGATTGTACCATCAATCGAGGTACAGTGTATATTTTTGTGTTGCTATATCCATTGTTCACCAACACCTGAGTTATTCTCTCAAACTCCCTACCCACGTTGCTCCATTCAGAGCAGTGGGTAAGAGCTCGACGAATATAAGCGTTAAGAACACTTAGCTTTTTATCTTTGGAGGCTCTCACTCCTTCCGATGTGATTTGATTGTTGCTGCCGGAGGCGGCTAGTTTACTGTGCACCCCATACCCATCCTGTGAGCGGTAGCACAAAAAGCATTGCAGAGGGCACAAAAGGTCTTTATCAGACCTCATCTTAGATAATTACATAAACAATTTCATCTATCCTTCACACCTTATAGTTACATGTCAGCTAGTTACAGAGAATGTTCTATTTCAAGAGCTACATATTTACAGTAAGTCATCATACATTAATGGTAGGTCTTATCGCTAATACATAATAGTTTGGCCAATGGGGATATTACAGAGTCATAGGGGAGCTTCTGTTTATTATTAGTCTTCACAATACACTACTTGTTTCTTCATCTCATATGTCGTTTATCTACTGGAAGCAAAATGTGTGTACAGTGCAAGGATTTCAGGTAATTCATCCTTGATAATAAGATAGGTTGTCATATCATACAGAGTGAGCTTAGATTTATCTCTAAAAGGCTCAGTTTTACTACAATCCAAGATATAGTGTTCGAGTGTGTGTCCCTGTCTTTGTCCACACACTTTACACTTTACTTCATCTAGATCCCTATACAAGCCGAACTGCCAGAGATCCTTGTAGCCAAGTCTTATACGAGCTGTGACAACATCTGTTAGTCTACTGACTTTGTTACTTGCCCCATACACATGTTTTACTTCACACATTTCATTGTGATGAACAATGGACCTGCTAGTTCCAGTTTGCACTGTTCTACTTTCTTCAAATCCATCCAAGAGTTCTCGTCTAATGACACTTTTAAGGGACCTATTTGATAACTCAAGATTCCGTTCAATACTGTCTTTATTTACTGCAGTCTTAGCAAGTACCGTTTAGGCATAATCCTATGTTTGTAGGTTTAGCATATACACTGGTGCTTAGAGAGATCACTGTTTTTGTTATTAGTACAACCAGGAATGGCAGACTGTTATTTTCATTATTTTCATGGGTAAAACGTAGTACTGACTCTCTTTCTAGATGACTTTTTAGATCAATTAGTTCATCTGGGTCTTTTACTATGACGAATAAACGGAGTATACTGTCATCTACATAACGGAGTAAACTGCCATCTACATAACGGAGTATACTGCCATCTACATAACGGAGTAAACTGCCATCTACATAACGGCAGTATACTGCCATCTACATAACGGAGTAAACTGCCATCTACATAACGGAGTAAACTGCCATCTACATAACGGCAGTATACTGCCATCTACATAACGGAGTAAACTGCCATCTACATAACGGCAGTATACTGCCATCTACATAACGGAGTAAACTGCCATCTACATAACGGAGTATACTGCCATCTACATAACGGAGTAAACTGCCATCTACATAACGGCAGTATACTGCCATCTACATAACGGAGTAAACTGCCATCTACATAACGGAGTATACTGCCATCTACATAACGGAGTATACTGCCATCTACATAACGGAGTAAACTGCCATCTACATAACGGCAGTATACTGCCATCTACATAACGGAGTATACTGCCATCTACATAACGGAGTATACTGCCATCTACATAACGGAGTATACTGCCATCTACATAACGGAGTATACTGCCATCTACATAACGGAGTATACTGCCATCTACATAACGGAGTATACTGCCATCTACATAACGGAGTATACTGCCATCTACATAACGGAGTATACTGCCATCTACATAACGGCAGTATACTGCCATCTACATAACGGAGTATACTGCCATCTACATAACGGAGTATACTGCCATCTACATAACGGAGTATATTGCCATCTACATAACGGCAGTATACTGCCATCTACATAACGGAGTATACTGCCATCTACATAACGGAGTATACTGCCATCTACATAACGGAGTATATTGCCATCTACATAACGGCAGTATACTACCATCTACATAACGGCAGTATACCATTGGCTTTTGCCGAATACTAAAGACTCTATCTTTGATGGTTCCCATGTAAAAATTAGCAAATAACACTGCTAAGAGGGAGCCCATTGCTACTCCGTCTAGTTGAAGATACATGTCCTCTTGCGGACTGATGAAAGGAGCTTCCTGTGTACATGGCTCGAGAAGACTCTTCAAGTGTGGCTCGGGACCGTCTAATTTGGGGGAGCTCTCGTCTCTGTATACTCTGTCCAGTATCATTCCTATGGTTGTGTCGACTGGGACGTTGGTAAATAGGGATTCGACGTCCAGTGCAGCAATAATTACATCGGGCTGTGTAGTTTTGATTATTTCTAGGAAATCTGCTGATGATTGTAGACTATAGTTGCTGCGAGTATATATATATATATATATATATATATATATATATATATATATGTATATATATATATATATATATATATATATATATATATATATATATATATATATATATATATATATATATATGCAAACAAGCCTGAATGGTCCCCAGGACTATATACAACTGAAAACTCACACCCCAGAAGTGACTCGAACCCATACTCCCACAACTGGTATGTACAGGGACGCCTTAATCCGCTTGACCATCACGACCGGACATAAGGAAGTGATAGCCGAGGCTATATGAACCACTTCCCCGCCGGCACTCGGATGGTAATCTTGGGCATAGCATTTTATCAAATCACCTCATTCTTTGGGGCACACGTGAGGAACACAAATGCAAACAAGCCTGAATGGTCCCCAGGACTATATACAACTGAAAACTCACACCCCAGAAGTGACTCGAACCCATACTCCCACAACTGGTATGTACAGGGACGCCTTAATCCGCTTGACCATCACGACCGGACATAAGGAATGGTCCTGGGGACCATTCAGGCTTGTTTGCATTTGTGTTCCTCACGTGTGCCCCAAAGAATGAGGTGATTTGATAAAATGCTATGCCCAAGATTACCATCCGAGTGCCGGCGGGGAAGTGGTTCATATAGCCTCGGCTATCACTTCCTTATGTCCGGTCGTGATGGTCAAGCGGATTAAGGCGTCCCTGTACATACCAGTTGTGGGAGTATGGGTTCGAGTCACTTCTGGGGTGTGAGTTTTCAGTTGTATATAGTCCTGGGGACCATTCAGGCTTGTTTGCATTTGTGTTCCTCACGTGTGCCCCAAAGAATGAGGTGATTTGATAAAATGCTATGCCCAAGATTACCATCCGAGTGCCGGCGGGGAAGTGGTTCATATAGCCTCGGCTATCACTTCCTTATGTCCGGTCGTGATGGTCAAGCGGATTAAGGCGTCCCTGTACATACCAGTTGTGGGAGTATGGGTTCGAGTCACTTCTGGGGTGTGAGTTTTCAGTTATATATATATATATATATATATATATATATATATATATATATATATATATATATATATATATATATATATATATGTCGAACCTAGTAGCCAGAACGCACTTCTCGGCCTACTATGCAAAGCCCGATTTGCCTAATAAGCCAAGTTTTCATGAATTAGTTTCTCAGAGCACTCTAAGTGCTCTGAGAAACATACCAGGAAAAAAAAAAGCGGGCAGTTTTTTCTGGTATGTTTCTCAGAGCATTGAGAGTTTGCAGTCCGGAATTTTTCGATGAAGAAATAGCAAATATATTTGAAATTGGGAAGAAGTTAAAATACTCAAAATCGATCTTGGATCTTGCGTTTGGTCAAGCAAAAAGGACTTTCTACAAACAGACTACTAAGTCTAAACCAGAACTGAAAAATTCGTTGGTATTACCATATTCTGAGGGTCTAGTAAATCTTGCCCCAGCCCTGAAGAACCTTAATATTAATCTAGTGTTCAAAAATGATAATACAGTTAAGTCCATGTTAATTAAGAACTCGCCCTCGTCTGTAGCAGGTTGTGTGTATTCCATCCCTTGTAATGAGTGTGCATGTGTTTACATCGGCCAGACTGGTAAATCTCTTTCCTCGCGTTTAAAACAGCATTCATACGCTATTCGTACAGCCCAGCAATCCAGTGCATTGTATTTACATTCCAGTTTATGTAATCATTCTATCGACTTCACAGGGGCAAAATGTATTGTTAAAAGTAAAGTTTTTGTTGAACGAAACGTAATCGAGTCCGCTCTGATCAAACATTGTAACAACAGCCTTAATGTGAGCCCCGGTATGTACAAGTTGGATCCCTATTTAAGCCTCAATATAGCACGTTAAAACAATATAGCAATCATTTAACACGTATGGCACTTGGAGATATTAATAGGAGCTGCCTCGTATGGGCCAATAGGCCTTCTGCAGATACCTTCTTTCTTATAATTCCTTTCCTCAACTTATTTTTGGTGGTCAGGTGATCTGCCCAGGCGGATATAAAGGTCTGATCAGCAATCTTATCTTCATTCTACTTTGCTCTGATGAAGGCGAATTAGCCGAAAACGCGTTAAGCATTTTCTATTTTTCACGTGTGGTTATTCTGCATATATATATATATATATATATATATATATATATATATATGTCGTACCTAGTAGCCAGAACTCACTTTTTGGCCAACTATGCAAGGCCTGATTTGCCTAATAAGCCAAGTTTTCCTGAATTAATATATTTTCTCTAATTTTTTTCTTATGAAATGATAAAGCTAACCATTTCATTATGTATGAGGTCAATTTTTTTTTATTGGAGTTAAAATTAACGTAGATATATGACCGAACCTAACCAACCCTACCTAACCTAACCTAACCTATCTTCATAGGTTAGGTTCGGTTAGGTAGCAGAAAAAGTTAGGTTAGGTTAGGTTAGGTAGGTTAGGTAGTCGAAAAAACATTAATTCATGAAAACTTGGCTTATTAGGCAAATCGGGCCTTGAATAGTAGGCTGATAAGTACGTTCTGGCTATTAGGTACGACATATATATATATATATATATATATATATATATTTATATATTTATATATATATATATATATATATATATATATATATATATATATTATTAAATATGACCGAAAAAGTAAGATTAATAATTCTAACACGAATTTTCTCAATCTTTCGTACATTACGCTTCACTGTTGGAGGTAAATCAAAAATCACTTCTCCAAAATTCATTTTTATTTCTAGTCTGACGCGACACGGGCGCGTTTCGTAAAACTTATTACATTTTCAAAGACTTCACAAATACACAACTGATTAGAACGTATCTCTGATTTTATATCTACATTTGAGTGAGGTGGGAAGGGTGATGTGGCATTAACACAAGACAGAACAGGAGGGGATATTAATAGGGTATTAAAAGTATCAACACAAGACAGAACAGAAACAATGGGTATTGAATAGAAGTGTTTGTAGAAAGCCTATTGGTCCATATTTCTTGATGCTTCTATATTGGAGCGGAGTCTTGAGGTGGGTAGAATATAGTTGTGCAATAATTGGCTGTTGATTGCTGGTGTTGACTTCTTGATGTGTAGTGCCTCGCAAACGTCAAGCCGCCTGCTATCGCTGTATCTATCGATGATTTCTGTGTTGTTTACTAGGATTTCTCTGGCGATGGTTTGGTTATGGGAAGAGATTATATGTTCCTTAATGGAGCCCTGTTGCTTATGCATCGTTAAACGCCTAGAAAGGGATGTTGTTGTCTTGCCTATATACTGGGTTTTTTGGAGCTTACAGTCCCCAAGTGGGCATTTGAAGGCATAGACGACATTAGTCTCTTTTAAAGCGTTCTGTTTTGTGTCTGGAGAGTTTCTCATGAGTAGGCTGGCCGTTTTTCTGGTTTTATAGTAAATCGTCAGTTGTATCCTCTGATTTTTGTCTGTAGGGATAACGTTTCTATTAACAATATCTTTCAGGACCCTTTCCTCCGTTTTATGAGCTGTGGAAAAGAAGTTCCTGTAAAATAGTCTAATAGGGGGTATAGGTGTTGTGTTAGTTGTCTCTTCAGAGGTTGCATGGCTTTTCACTTTCCTTCTTATGATGTCTTCGATGAAACCATTGGAGAAGCCGTTATTGACTAGGACCTGCCTTACCCTACAGAGTTCTTCGTCGACTTGCTTCCATTCTGAGCTGTGGCTTAGAGCACGGTCGACGTATGCGTTAACAACACTCCTCTTGTACCTGTCAGGGCAGTCGCTGTTGGCATTTAGGCACATTCCTATGTTTGTTTCCTTAGTGTAGACTGCAGTGTGGAAACCTCCGCCCTTTTCCATGACTGTTACATCTAGAAAAGGCAGCTTCCCATCCTTTTCCGTCTCGTAAGTGAAACGCAGCACGGAACTCTGCTCAAATGCCTCCTTCAGCTTCTGCAGATGTCTGACATCAGGTACCTGTGTAAAAATGTCGTCAACATACCTGCAGTATATGGCCGGTTTCAAGTTCATGTCGACTAAGACTTTTTGCTCGATGGTACCCATGTAGAAGTTTGCAAACAGGACACCTATGGGAGAACCCATGGCGACCCCATCTACTTGCTTATACATGTGCCCATCCGGGCTCAAGAAGGGTGCCTCTTTAGTACAAGCTTGGAGTAGTTTCCTCAGAATACTTTCTGGCATGTCAAGAGGAGTACAGGCTGGATCACGATACACTCTGTCGGCTATCATTCCGATTGTCTCGTCCACAGGTACGTTGGTAAACAGCGATTCTACGTCCAACGAGGCTCTTATCCCTGTGGCCCGTGTGCCCCGCAGTAAGTCCACAAATTCCTTTGGAGACTTCAGGCTGAAGGCAAAAGGAACATAAGGAGTCAGCAGGCCGTTGAGTCGCTTTGCCAGTCTGTACGTGGGTGTGGGTATCTGGCTAATGATTGGCCGAAGTGGGTTTCCAGGCTTGTGCGTCTTGACATTTCCATACACATATCCAGGTTTATATTCCCCAATGATCTTTGGCAGGTGGAGTCCGGATTTCTTGGCGTTTACAGTTTCGATCAGTTTGTTGACCTTTGCTTTTAATTCGGCTGTAGTGTCCTTCGTTACCCTTTGGAACTTAGTTTGGTCAGAGAGTATGATGTTCATTTTCGCCAGATATTCGTCTTTTTTAAGAATGACATATATTGGCGACTTGTCACCGCTCCTGACAACTATCTCCTTGTTCTCACGAAGGCTTTTAGCTGCCGCTTTAAGCTCGGGGGACAGTATGGTGCTTCTGTAGTTGCCTCGATTCTTTCCTCCTTCTGCAATAAGTTCTGCTTGTAAGGTATCTTTGGTAGTGACCTTCTTTTGTGTCTCGAGGTCGAATATGTCGTCCAACAGAATTTCCAACTCTACTTTCCGGGCCATCTCACTCGGTCTAGACATAACGTGACAGTTTATGCCCAGATTTAGGAGAGTGACTTGGTCCTCAGTGAGGCACATGAGGAGCCTTATGGGCACATGTATAAGCAAGTAGATGGGGTCGCCATGGGTTCTCCCATAGGTGTCCTGTTTGCAAACTTCTACATGGGTACCATCGAGCAAAAAGTCTTAGTCGACATGAACTTGAAACCGGCCATATACTGCAGGTATGTTGACGACATTTTTACACAGGTACCTGATGTCAGACATCTGCAGAAGCTGAAGGAGGCATTTGAGCAGAGTTCCGTGCTGCGTTTCACTTACGAGACGGAAAAGGATGGGAAGCTGCCTTTTCTAGATGTAACAGTCATGGAAAAGGGCGGAGGTTTCCACACTGCAGTCTACACTAAGGAAACAAACATAGGAATGTGCCTAAATGCCAACAGCGACTGCCCTGACAGGTACAAGAGGAGTGTTGTTAACGCATACGTCGACCGTGCTCTCAGCCACAGCTCAGAATGGAAGCAAGTCGACGAAGAACTCTGTAGGGTAAGGCAGGTCCTAGTCAATAACGGCTTCTCCAATGGTTTCATCGAAGACATCATAAGAAGGAAAGTGAAAAGCCATGCAACCTCTGAAGAGACAACTAACACAACACCTATACCCCCTATTAGACTATTTTACAGGAACTTCTTTTCCACAGCTCATAAAACGGAGGAAAGGGTCCTGAAAGATATTGTTAATAGAAACATTATCCCTACAGACAAAAATCAGAGGATACAACTGACGATTTACTATAAAACCAGAAAAACGGCCAGCCTACTCATGAGAAACTCTCCAGACACAAAACAGAACGCTTTAAAAGAGACTAATGTCGTCTATGCCTTCAAATGCCCACTTGGGGACTGTAAGCTCCAAAAAACCCAGTATATAGGCAAGACAACAACATCCCTTTCTAGGCGTTTAACGATGCATAAGCAACAGGGCTCCATTAAGGAACATATAATCTCTTCCCATAACCAAACCATCGCCAGAGAAATCCTAGTAAACAACACAGAAATCATCGATAGATACAGCGATAGCAGGCGGCTTGACGTTTGCGAGGCACTACACATCAAGAAGTCAACACCAGCAATCAACAGCCAATTATTGCACAACTATATTCTACCCACCTCAAGACTCCGCTCCAATATAGAAGCATCAAGAAATATGGACCAATAGGCTTTCTACAAACACTTCTATTCAATACCCATTGTTTCTGTTCTGTCTTGTGTTGATACTTTTAATACCCTATTAATATCCCCTCCTGTTCTGTCTTGTGTTAATGCCACATCACCCTTCCCACCTCACTCAAATGTAGATATAAAATCAGAGATACGTTCTAATCAGTTGTGTATTTGTGAAGTCTTTGAAAATGTAATAAGTTTTACGAAACGCGCCCGTGTCGCGTCAGACTAGAAATAAAAATGAATTTTGGAGAAGTGATTTTTGATTTACCTCCAACAGTGAAGCGTAATGTACGAAAGATTGAGAAAATTCGTGTTAGAATTATTAATCTTACTTTTTCGGTCATATTTAATAATATATATATATATATATATATATATATATATATATATATATATATATATATATATATATATATATATATATATATATATATATATATATATATATATATATATATATATATAGCAGCTCTATATATATATATATATATATATATATATATATATATATATATCTATATATCTATATATATATATATATATTCTCTCTCTCTATATATATATATATATATATATATATATATATATATATAGCGGTTGTCCAGCAGAGAGAGAGCCCCGTTACCTAATGTCCCGCAACTCTGATGAGCCTGTCGGTCGCCCAGACGGAATTACGGTGAACCCCTGGAAGAATGGTAGACAGTTGGTGTGGGACTACACTTGCGTTTCAACTTTGGCCAGTACCTATGTTGACTTCAGTGCTACACAAGCAGGAGGAGCTGCCAATCACCGGGAAGCGGCCAAGTCACGTAAATACAGAGACCTTGAGCACCACTACAATTTTGTCCCCATTGCCTCAGAGACACTTGGTGCCTGGGGTAAAAGTGCTGCTAGCTTTTTAAAGGAGTTGGGGTCTAAGCTAATCGAAACAACTAGAGACCCCAGAGCTGCCAGTTTTCTTTTTCAGCGCCTTAGTGTGGCAATCCAGAGAGGAAATGCTCACTGCATCCATGGTTCCTGCGCGCCATCTGAGGAGCTGGAGGAGCTATTCAACTTGTGACAAGCAGCCTTGTACCCTGTATGTAATCAATATTGTAACTTTTTTGTGTAATGACATTTTCAAATAAAGTTAGATAAATATACACACTTAACAAAAGAATAGGGGTGGTAGGAGAAGAAAATATCAAAGTGTTCAGTGAGGATCCACAAGGTCTTCTCTGAGTACTCTTTATTTTCTTCTCCGAGGCTATGGGTCCCTACATTTGCACCAGAGGTGGTACCCCTTCTATATATATATATATATATATATATATATATATATATATATATATATATATATATATATATATATATATATATATATATATATATAATATATATATATATATATATATATATATATATATTTATATTTATATATATATATATATATATATATATATATATACATATATATATATATATATATATATATATATATTATTAAATATGACCGAAAAAGTAAGATTAATAATTCTAACACGAATTTTCTCAATCTTTCGTACATTTCTTTTCACTGTTGGAGGTAATTCAAAAATCAATTCTCCAAAATTCATTTTTATTTCTAGTCTGACGCGACACGAGCGCGTTTCGTAAAACTTATTACATTTTCAAAGACTTTAGTTTACAAATACACAACTGAATAGAACTTACGCATCTCCGATTTTGTTTATATCTACATTTGAGTGAGGTGGATGGGGTGAGGTGGCATTAATAGTTAATTTCATCAACACAAGACAGAACAAGAGGTGGCATTAATAGGGTATTAATTTCATCAACACAAGACAGAACACGAAACAATGGGTATTGAAATGGAAGTGATTGTAGAAAGCCTATTGGTCCATATTTCTTGATGCTTCTATATTGGAGCGGAGTCTTGAGGTGGGTAGAATATAGTTGTGCATTAATTGGCTGTTGATTGCTGGTGTTGACTTTTTAATGTGTAGTGCCTCGCAAACGTCAAGCCGCCTGCTATCGCTGTATCTATCGATGATTTCTGTGTTGTTTACTAGGATTTCTCTGGCGATGGTTTGGTTGTGGGAAGAGATTATATGTTCCTTAATGGAGCCCTGTTGTTTATGAATCGTTAAACGCCTAGAAAGAGATGTTGTTGTCTTGCCTATATACTGGGTTTTTTGGAGCTTACAGTCCCCAAGTGGGCATTTGAAGGCATAGACGACGTTGGTCTCTTTTAAAGCGTTCTGCTTTGTGTCTGGAGAGTTTCTCATGAGTAGGCTGGCCGTTTTTCTGGTTTTATAGTAAATCGTCAGTTGTATCCTCTGATTTTTGTCTGTAGGGATAACGTTTCTATTAACAATATCTTTCAGGACCCTTTCCTCCGTTTTATGAGCTGTGGAAAAGAAGTTCCTGTAAAATAGTCTAATAGGGGGTATAGGTGTTGTGTTAGTTGTCTCTTCAGAGGTTGCATAGCGTTTCACTTTCCTTCTTATGATGTCTTCGACGAAACCATTGGAGAAGCCGTTGTTGACTAGGACCTGCCTTACCCTACAGAGTTCTTCGTCAACTTGCTTCCATTCTGAGCTGTGGCTTAGAGCACGGTCGACATATGCGTTAACAACACTCCTCTTGTACCTGTCTGGGCAGTCACTGTTGGCATTTAGGCACATTCCTATGTTCGTTTCCTTAGTGTAGACTGCAGTGTGGAAACCTCCGCTCTTTTCCATGACTGTTACATCTAGAAAGGGTAGCTTCCCATCCTTTTCCATCTCGTAAGTGAAACGCAGCACGGAACTCTGCTCAAATGCCTCCTTCAGCTCCTGCAGATGTCTGACATCAGGTACCGGTGTAAAAATGTCGTCAACATACCTGCAGTATATGGCCGGTTTCAAGTTCATGTCGACTAAGACTTTTTGCTCGATGGTACCCATGT